>NC_081253.1:18699660-18837160 GCF_030490865.1 Poecile atricapillus | reverse complement strand
AGGAGAGAGCATGTGCAATACAGCCTTCCCCATTTCTGTGCACCAGTATTACCACTTGGGGAAGAATAAAGTGTGATTATTTTTCTTAAAGGCATTACATGATTTATTTCTTCAGATGACAAGGCAAAACAAACTAGTTTTACTTTTCCAACAGGCTTTCAAACCAGAAAACTGTCTATCTTCCTGGTAGATTTTCTGTTTTCTAATATAGGCAAATAATTTTTTTTAGAAAGATAAAAGAACTAAGAAATCCTTATTCTCAGAAGCTAACTAGAGCCACACAGAGCTTCAACTTGGAGCCCTGAATTTACCCAAACGCACCAGTGTTACATGATGTTGTTTCTAGAGGGGCTGGAACATCATTTGTTGCAAACAGTGAGTTAATTTGCCCCAACAATTAACTACCACAACTGAAATTCAAGGACTTTCAGTGCCAAACATGGCTTTGAAATGGAAGTGTACTTGCTGATGTATTAGCAGACAGGCTGGTGACTGGCAGGGACGTGGAGGGCAGGAGTCTCTGCTGCTCTGCAAGGCAGGGCTGCTCACTCGGCCAAAGGCTGCAGCGAGTCCTGCCGCATCCTGTGAGCGAGGCAAAGCTACACAACTCCTGCTTGAGTGGAAAAAGGCCCACTGCTGGATTAGCTCAGCCACTGAAGATGGCTTTCTGAATAGGACCACAAAAAATGCTATACTTTATTCCAGCTGCCTGTCAGACCTTAGTCAGGAGAAAAAAAAAATAAATCCTACTGCCAGACAAGCAAAAACAACTGGGAAAATGGTTGTCTTGACTTTCAGGTTCTTTCTTATACTTCTTTATTTTCCCTTACTGAAAAACCCCAAATAGCTTGTTACACACACTGGGCAGAATTTTTAGCAGTTATCTCCTTGTAAATGCTTCTTAGAAACGTAAGCTTCAATATATTTCTAGTTATTGAATAAGATGCTGCTAAATTTATCAGTACGTAATGTCCTTCTTGATGTTCTGGTGTAAACCAGGAAAATGTAACTCTCAGAAATAACATAAATATAATTCCAATCCTTTTAAGTTAGTGAATTGGCTCAACTTTAATACATAGATCTGAGATTACTTCTGGTTCGTATTTGATGATGGTTTCTTTGAATTTCATCTTTGTTTGGAGATATTTTATTTCTCATTTTTGATCAAGTACATTTGTCCATATGACTTATCTTCAAGATAGGGAGATGATAGTTCTTTCCCAGTGCAAATATGCCCCATAACTTTTTTAAGCTGTAGGAGTACTAGCACTGTTCCCATCTAGAGATACAGATTCTGCTGCTGCAAGCAGCTCAGTTTAAAACAAACCAAACAACTCCCCCCACCCCCAAATTCAAGCATGTTTTTAGTAAGAATAATCATGAACAAAATACACAGGTGTATAGTTTTTCCTTCCTATATTACATAACTTTTTTTAGCTAAAATATTTATTAGTGCACATGAGCTGTCTAGCATATCAATTTGTTAGAATTCCATATGGGTATTTTTCTGTTTTTCTAAGACTTTGATTACATTCCATCCCGATTCATCTTAAAAGTGCGGTGGTTGATTACAGAGGTGGGTTGAAGCAACAGGGTCTGAATAGATATTTCCCCAGAGATCTGCACAGGCTTCTCTGAAGAGGAGCATGGATTAGGAAGTAACACGATTCACTGTACACAGAATACAGAGCAAATGGACAATTGACCATATTTTGTCGTCAATCAATGAACATCCCAGAATCTTTTTAAGGGTATTTATATGATAAAGTTGTTGGACTCCACTGATTCCATGAAGGGCTGAACACTTCAGTTTGCACCGAGAGCAAGCTGTAGGAACCTCTTTGAGGTAAATAGCTTTAGAGGCCACTGGAAAATATCAGAAAGAAGGGGAATGCATCAAATGGTTAATATCCTAAAAGTTAACAGCAGCCTATTTTGAGACCAAAACCGTAACACCCTAGACTCTAGGTGTCACTGGCAGCAATAGAAGGTGACACAAAGAATTCCAGGAGGCTTAATTTTATACAACCACAACACTAGGAAAGTTTAAATACAGCTTTGATCTACAAAGGAAGGTGGAAAAAGTGTTTGCACAATCTGGCAGCTTATGGAGACTTCAGATGCAAAGCACACAGACCCTGTGTCTCCATGACCAGAATCTGCCACCTCCTGTATAAGAGTGCATCAAAATATTTAAAGGGAAAGATGTAAAAACTAAGAAGACTGAGTTGGATTTTATTAGTTCATTATAGTTCGAAATTCCAAACTAAAGCACACCTAGGTACTGACCAACAAAAATGACATTATTTAGGTGTATTATGATATACCTTAATGCAATAAAATCTTACTGCAGAGTAACCGGTCTTGTGATGCTTGACCTGGGAACAGGAACTTCAGAGAGTGAGAGTAAAGTTACAGAAGAAGTATCCAAAATTCCAAACATTATTTTAGTTTTTAAGTAACTTTATTTGTTAATCCAAATGAAAATAACTTAATGTTTATGAAAATTAAAAATATTTTTTTTCTAGTACCACAGTTTTCATCACTTTTAATATTAATTTGGTTTTAGATTTTATCTTCATTTTTAAGAAAGGTGAAAAAAATGCTATATTTAAAAAATGAATGCTTACAAGAAATGCTTTAGCAGGAGAAGAAGCTTTATTGATTTTTAGGGGTGGGATTTGGGAATTGAATTTTTCTGGATCATAACATTTTATTTACTGGTGTTTGATAAACTGCAGTGTCACCTGCCAGCTGGCTTCAGTTAAAGAAAGCTGATTGATAGCCCAGGACATATATAGGAAGAACAAAATTATAAAAATGGTAGAAACTTCTTCCCCACCCCCCCAGCCCAATTAGTCAGGCTAGGCATATTCCTTTGGCTTGAACAGGATCATTCTTTTATTTATTGCCTGCATTATTCTAACTCTTATAGGTACCAACTACCATTAAAATTTCTATCTACTAGGCTCTTAACATTCTGTGCAAAAAATTGGTTTGGACAAATTATACAGTCCCTGAATGAGTATCATCATACAGGGGAGTTTAGACATTTATCCAGGTGCCTTTCTTGCCCTTTGTATGAAGATGCCTGTGTTAGACAAAGTACTCCAGCGTTCAGGAGTTAAAAAAACCAAGCAACTTACATTAAAATAATTTACAAGTTAAATGCAGAGATAGAAAGCAATAGTTTTTCCCCAGGGGTTTTGGTTTCATTGGGGTTTTTTTGTTTCTTTTGGTTTGGTTTTGCTTGTTGTTTTTTCATTTGTGGGTTTGGGGTTTTTTCGAGGTTTCCAAAATAACCTAATGACTAATTCCTTCAGTTTTCTACACACCACGACTAGTTTTAGGTGTCATCACTAGTAAACCAAGTAACAGCCACATAACCACATGGCTGTTTTTTCATTTCTCTGTCTTACTGTTTGTCTGAATCTTGCCTTAACCTTGTTCATGCTGGCTGTGGTCTGCACACAACTGCTTTTCACATCTATTAATCCTGTTTCTTGACTTGTGGCTTGAAGCAGGTCCTTCTGTCAAAGGAAGATGCCCTTTTCAAAGGGTCAGAAGCCCAACTCCACCTGCCAAGTTTTATACTTGAGTTAATAACTGGCAGCAAGGCCAAGGAAGCTTGTACCATCATACCAGTATTCCATACCCATATTTTCTGTCAACAGATGTGTAACAACGAATACAAGTGGCAGACTTAAAATCTTAATTTTAACTGGTATTAACAGTGACTTATAATTTAAATTATATGTAATTTTCTGGATCACCAATTTTGGTGAAAAGCAATGCTTAATTAAACTGCTGTTATCAGAAAGGTGTATATTCATCAGATATACTTTTTTTGGTATAATTTCAGGGGACTGAATTTAAACAGATTCATGAAGACTACAAAATATATATGTAGTACAATTGTTCTATTTTGTTTTCAACATCTAGAACATACCAGATTAGACACAGAAAATCCTTGTAATGTTTGGGGAAAATGACCAGACACAGGGGTACAAACCATACTTTACTGACAAATGGTTATGAGAAATCTGTGACTTTAGAGGCCTCGCTTTGACTACAAGCTCTCACTACTCCATGCCAATTTTCTGTTCTAGGAAAGGGAAACAACGATCTGTCATTTACCTTTAGGATTTTCTAATTCAGGCATAGAAAAGATTCCCTGTACAGCGCTATTGAAAGATCCTTGTACAGCCTCACATTCTATTTAGAAGAAAGGTGAACAAAACCTCTGTTCCTATTCATTGAAGTCTCATTCATCAAAGAATGAATAATTCTGGCATACCATCCTGACCCCATATTTTATGATACCAAACACAGCAGCTGGAGAGTAGGAAAGTGCAAATGAGTCTTCTGTTTTGTGGATGCTATCAATCTGAGTGGTCCCATACTTCAGAAAAGCAGACAAGGAGCTCTTAGTTGTTTACTTCATTTATCATCAAGGAAATGCTGATCACAAGTTTCCTCAAGATTAGTTGGCAGTTAAAAAAAACCCCAACAACAGAACCAAGTCTGCACTAAACAAGCACAACCCATATGGAGCATGCGAGGCCTGTTCAGCATCTCCAGAACCTGTAAGAGTAACCAGTGATGTAGTTCCTTGGTGGTTCTTCTTGCCTTCTAAAAGCAAGTGCTAAATTAAGAAGACAGTGTTACTGATTTAGGTACCTTCATCAATTTGAAAAAAAACCCAACTAATCAGAGTTCTCAGTTCTCAGCTTCATTCCCAGAGGAATGCAGACTTACAGAATCATTGAGGTTGGAAGGTCCATCTAATCAAAGCCCCCTGCCAAAGTAGGATCACTTAGAGCAGGTTGCACAGAATCACATCCAGGGAGGTTTTGAATATCTCCAGAGAAGGAGACTCCATGACACCTACCAAAGGACACTATCAGAACAAAGCTCACTTGCAGTGCAACTCCTGCAACTTTATTTACATTTAAAAGTTGCATTAAGGAGATCTTGGTAACATAACTTAATTCATGCCCGATTTACAGATTTTACAGCTGGAAACAGGGGTCACCCATGGTTGACAACTTGATGCCACAATTCAGCAAGCCAAAGGAAATTGCTTATTGGTCAGCCTCTGTCTAGTATAATAGTCATTGGAAGACTTTCTTACACAGGTCTGTGGCTTAGGAAGAATAGCTGGTCTGTGCATAGGGAGGAACAGGTGGTAATTGCCTGGGCAGATTGACACTAGTCAGCTTTAATATAATTCACCTTAAATTACTCTTCATTGACTGAAATGCAGCTACCTGCTTTGTCCAACCTCACCTCCATCTTCAGACAGCTGGAGACAACCTGGTCTTTCTTGCACAATCCAGCCGTTTGGTAGGATTATCTAATTAATATGAACTACACTGTAGAAGCATCTTTTCTTTCAGAAAATAGAGCTATGGGTGGGACTAAGGGAATTTAATGAGTCAAAGCTATTATTTGAAATCTAATATTTGCTTGCTGAGCAGCAGTAGTAGAGTCTTTATTAGGAGAAACAGTACTGTTAGACCTTGGCTGTGATTCACCGTACATTCTATTTTGTCTCACTGCTCTAGGTCCTTCTCTTTTTCTTATAACTTGAATAAGCAATTTACAGCCATCCCAGAGCTGGGTGGAAATGCTGGGATAAACACTGTAGTGAAAATTAAGGGTGTAATGGCAGAATAAGATGATTCACTACAGTTCAGAATCTCTGGATCAGTTCTGCACAGCAAGGCCAAACATTTTAATGTATGTCTAAACACATATAGCACCAAAACTACAATGTAGAGGTCTACTGCCCTAGGCTACATCCTTGAGTAGCTACAGTGCTGTCACCTTGAAACAGCTTCCAGCCCTGGCTTGTGATTCCAACGTAAAACAGCAGGGAAGGATCATCCCTGCCACAGCCACTGTCTCTGAGCAGCCTAAAGCTCATTCATGCTTTTGTAAACAAGCAGGTACTATCTAGGTAATATGTCCATCAGCAACAATGTAACATAAAGACTACAGAATATATGGCACTAAAGACATTATGATTTCACCTTGAAATTACAGTTTGGAATTACTCTACTAGTCACACAGTTGCTATCTCTGGACATTTAAGAATTGTGTGTATGTGGTGTAAACCAGCCAAATGAACTGAAGGCCAGCCCCTGCCTGGACACAGCAATTCAGACAGCTCAGACACAGGATCTGCAGATACTTATGAAAGGAGCAGAAGCAGCATTCCAGTATTTTCCCTATGCCACACCTCAAATTCCTGAACATTTTCCTGGGAGGGCTCAGGATTTGCATATAAGTGCCTACACTCTTTTTGTGACTGCTGCTCTGGAAATAGAGAGTTCACAGATACTGATTTTGCCTCCTGTAAATATCTGAGCTTTAACAGCTCAGTGCCAAAGCCGACTTAATATTTTTTCCAACAAAATCAACAAGAAGCATCATGACTGATAAAATTAGAACCTACTACTATTACTTTATTGTTTTTCTCTGTAGTTGTATTTAAAAATGAGAAAGTACTGGAAGTGCAAAATTATTTGCAGATAGTAGCAAGACATCATAAATTTTGTTGACTTCACAAATTTTATTTGTGATGAAAACCTGAATTCTCAGTTGACCTAAGAAATCAATCAGAGGATTGTCAACAATCCCATCAGATTAGAAGCTAAAGTCTGTGAAAACATACCTTACCAGAAGACATTTCCCTCCTTTTAAGAATGCTTTTTTTCTTGACAGCAAAAATTACAAATGCAGATATACCCTATAATTTCTTTATCTAATGAGGATTGAATCATTAACAGCAAACTTCAGGTATTGTAGAGAAGTGGCTGTTTTTTATATTTATGCTGCCTCATGCAAGGGCATCCAAATTGCATACATGTAAAAAGTATATATAATATACTATAATAATGAACATGATTTGTTACATTATTATATATAATATTATCAATACTGGTGGAACAGCTCTGAAACTAAGTATGACACTGAAATGCATGCTATTTTGCAGTAATATATGGCTGTCTCACAAACTGAAATATGTTGCTGTAAGAGACTTCAGCGAATAGAACTACCAAGAGTAACTCCAGCAAAATATCAACTAACTGCAATCTCTATGAATGACCTCATGGAGAGATACTTAAAAATCACATCCCCCTTCACAGACTACTTCTATTGGCTGGGGTAGAGTTAACTTTCTGTGCGTTGTCTGGTAGGGGGCTGTGTTTGGGTTTGTGCTGAACACGGGGTTGATGATACAGAGATGTTTTGTTATTGCTGAGTGGGGCTTGCACCGAGCCAAGGCCCTTTCTGCTCCTTGTACGGCCACACTGGAGAGGGGCTGGGGGTGCCTGGGAGATACAGCTGGGACAGGTGACCCCAGGTGACCAAAGGGACATTCCAGAGCACATGGCATCATGCTCAGTGTATAAAGAGAAGGGAGGAGGGAGGAGTAAGGAGACAATTGGAATTATGGCATTTCCCAAGGCACAGTTAGGGGTGGAGGAGCCCTGGCTGTCCTGGAGGTGCTGAACACCAGCCTGCCCTTGGGAACTGCTGCTCCCAGGGTGAGTGCCTTGTGTGGCTTTGTTTGTGTGCACAGCTTTTCCTTTACCTACTGAACTGCCTTCACCTCAGCCCCTGAGTTCTCTCGCTTTCACCTTCTGATTGTCCCCCTGATTCTGCCGGTGGGGGAGTGAGTGAGCAGCTGTGTGATATTTGGTTGCTGGCTGGGTTTAAACCACGACGACAGACATAAAACAAAAATATTATTTCATTATGTAAGACTGAGTATGGTCTCTGCGAATATTTGACAACTCAGGTGGCATCTGCAGATTGAAAGGGTTGTTTTTAAACAAGACAGAACAAAATTTTGTCTAGTTTTACAAAAAGGTGCTAAGAAATTAGAGCTGAACTTGAGAAAATGGATTTTAATTTATAGCTAGGAGATCCAGACAGCACTGGTATTTAGAACGGACAAATTACATCCCATTTAAACATTTATATTCCAGTTCTAGATTTATTTTCCAACTTTTGCCCCTTCCTCTCCCATGATCATTACTGGTAAAAAATCCCAACAATCTTGTTGTAAGTACCAAACATTTCAACTGAAAATAACTGAAAATGTTTCTAGGAGATACACAACAACAGACATTTTAAAAAAAAAACAAAACAGGTAGATATTTTCACTGTGCCAAGGAAAGCAAAAGTATTTGACTGTTTCTTGGTGTTTCCCAAGGCCATTGTCCAAGTCTGAACACTTGAATTTAATAGAAGGAAAGAAGGAATAGAAATAATGTACTTCACATTTTAAGAGATAAAGTATTTTCAGACTGTTTCTTTACAAAATATTCCTCTTTGTGTTACCAACAGAAATGCCTTATGCTATTTCAGAAGTGAAGTAGAACAAAAGTAGGATAGCAGACAACTATATATAACAGCAATTAAAATGTCCAGTCCTGTTTTCTTTTGAATTATTAATTTTACATTCTTCATTCACAAAAGCAAATCCAAACAGCTAAATGGAAAATATGTGAATGTATGTAATAATAATTAAAGCTTATAAAAATATAATCAATTATATAAACATATAAAAACAACAGAAGGAAGTTATTGTATTTTATTTAAAAAGGAGCATTTCAGAAATTAGGAACTGCTTCTCAGAACAATACATGTGGAAATCTATACAAAAGGAGGTATCACTTAAAGACTGTACTGTGAATAGAGCCTTTCAAATCAATTTGAGATGTTTCTTCAGCATCAAAAGTTTTCTTTGGGAAAAAAAAAAAAATTGGATCTTTATGAAAAACTTAGAGGAGCTAAACTGTTGGAAGAGTCAAATACCTAAAGTTGATTACAGAAGGAAAAAAAAAAAACCCTCTAATATTTAAAAAGTTTGGAGAAGTCCATAATGTGCAAAAGCAGGTTATGAAAGGGTTGGGTTTTTTTCAATCTTTGTCTAGTGTAGCTAGTGTATACACCTTCATTAACTTCAGCTGCATTTTGTTAGTATTTGTAAATAAAGTTTCGTGAAGGCCAAGTCCAAGGGTTTCAAATTGTTATTTGGAATAACATCATGTTTTCACACAGCTTACTGTGAGATTGCTTATTGAAAGCATCTTTCAAGGTGAAGCAGCTGAGTCTGGAAAGACAAAATTGCTTGAAAACTATAAATATATGCCATACAGTATTTCAAGAAACAATAAACCCTTTTGTGGCACTTTAATTGCACAGTACAACTCATGTCCTGTCTGAATGCTACCATGGCCTAAAAATGCTACAGAATACCTTTTGTTTTTATCTGAACATCACACTGCTGGCTGGGTTCTTTAATCATCTACTTAAAGAGTATTCCTAACATTTTGGATTTTCTAATTCACTTTGAACAAATGCAGTAATTGCTGAGGAAAACACACTCAATCTCTGTGTACACTATGTGAGAAAAACTTGCACCAGTGCTCAAATGAGTGAAGCAGCTCACTTAAAGACAGTATCTTTGTATTGATGCAGTAAGGAAAAAATATTGGTGAGATTTCAACTATTATATTAAAACAGAAATCTGTAGCAGTATTTTGATAATTTTTGGGAATGCTTAATGCTATAAAAACAAGTTCCACTGTTATAGCTGTATAATTTATGTATTGCATTTACAGTTTTAATAATATTGAACTGTTAAAGCTGTTTTCAACCAAAATAATTCCAATTTGACAGATTTTGAAATAAAATTACAAAGTCCTATAACCTAATATATAATAATATAATATATATAATAATTAATTACAGAGGTTTATATTACAGATGTTGACATTTCATAGCTAAGAAGTTTTGTTTCCAAATGCAGTGCAGCATTTTCACTTTGGAGCAGGGATAGTCAGATCCCCCCCTGATTTACCCATTCTCATTTTGTTAAACACCATACTACTGGTAGCACAGACTTCCAGTCAAGTAAGCTAGTCTTAAAAAAAGACTACACTATTTGGGATTCTCAGGACTTTGTTCCTTCCAAAGATCTGTCAAATACATGAAAACACAGGTTTTACTTCTCCTCTGCTGTGTTCTTTCCTCCCATCTAGCTGATGTATTAATTTTTTGCTCACCTAATCATAGCCCCGCCTAAGGATCATGTAGTACTGACATGCTCCTGTCAGCCTACTGACATGTGTACTGTGCCTTTTATACCACAGTGGCTCTGTCACCTAACATTACTAAGAACATCCATCTCATCTTCATTTTTTTGTACAGTAAGATGTGCTCTGTGAATGTAATATTCAGCTCTAACCACTCTGAGGTAAATTAGCAGCATAGTGCATTTTACACAACTCACATTATATTCCACAGATACAGTGTAAACTGCTCCCTAGCAACTGCAGCAAAAATATACCCCTTCAGGCATTTTTCCAGCTAAAGAAACCAACTTTCTATCTGATGAACTTCATATATAAAACAATCTTGGCTACTGTCACCTCAAATTGTTCTGACTAATGGTCCTTAAGATGCATTTTTAGCCCTTTGCCTCATTTGGGTTCTGATACTGAAGTTTCTTTTGCAAATCTTCCAACTCAGTGATTTTAGCACCAAAGGAAAAAAGTATTTTTGCAAACCAAGAAATATCTTCCCAATAAAAACTAACCATTTATATAAGAATTATAATCATGAGCTAGAAATCCACTTTAGATGGAAAATGTAACTCTCAGCATGCTGGTAAGAGTGAAAACTCTGGATTTATTTTGTGGAAAGCTGAAATCTTTTGGTTGTACTTCATTCACATACTGAATGGAATTGCAAGTATTTTCAAATAACTATAAGCTTTTAAGTAGACTATTGCTTCTTGTGTCATCCAAAATCTGTTTCAGTGAACTTAGTTAATATCTGGGGAAAGACAGAAAATAGTCCATATTTAAAACAACTAGACTCGTGCTCATGCATCACAGCTCATAAGATGTGGCTGCTGTGACACTGTTATTCCTTTTAACACACCATAAAATATTTTAAAGGTAATACCAGAATAATAACAGCTCATTAATACTTCACAAATGAACAGAACCCTCCACCAACATTTAGGAATTTCCTCCCCTCTGCTAGGGAAAGGGTGTTACAGCAGACAGTTAAATTCCCCAGTGCAAGTCAAGCCTTCGAGTCTGATGTTATGAGGCTGGTCAGGTTAGCACATTTAGGCAGAGGCGAGTTTGCTATTTTTGTACATCAGCCTCCACTGGCATGCAGCCCTGTGCATGGTTAAAAAGACAGCAGCTCCAGGACAGGAGAGCAAACAGCACCTGTTAGCTAGCCACCAAACACGGCAAAAGCAGAACAGCATTATCCTTTCCTTTCAGGAAATTCTGTCTTGGGAACTGGTACAGACCTCAGAAAGGAACAAAATCTGTCCTTTGAGTTGAACAGGACAACAACCACCCCCACTCTGTTGACTGATACTTCTCTGATAAAAAGCAAAGCACGTGCTGTGTGTGACTACACTTCAAGCATCTTCCTTGGTACCCTTCAATGAAACTGGCCCTGAAAACATGTAAATGATATTCCCATATGAATCTACGCCAATTTTTGACATGACCCTAGAACAGGGACCTGGGCGGCACCTTACATGGTGAAGCAGAAATGCATTTTCTAAGTAGTCCTGTGTCACCACCACCTGAAGTCAAACACCATACAGAAATTGGCATATTTAATAAAATGCCATTGAAGTAAATCCTAGTTAGAACACTGCTAATTGTCATGCCCAATTCCTGAACCAAAGTACTCATCTTCAGTCACTGGATAACTACCTTGCACAAGAAATAGCCTTTCTATTAGAACCATGTATTCATCACTTCCATACTGAGTAAACACTGGAGTTCAAACCGGATTTCTATCAGAGATCCAAGGCAGTATAGCTGGTAGTGTGTTATGAATTCAACCTTGGTGCAAACTTCTATTAGTAGCAGTACAGTCTTTTGTTTAGCGAGATTCTCATTTCGTGAACAAACATCCTATTGACTTTTCTGTGATATTTATGTAATTTAGGTCTGCCAAGTCAGGTCTTCTCTATATGTCTTAATGACCTAATTAAAAGAACTATTGTCATACCACTATATAATGTAGGAAGAAGAGGGGGCAGGCTGTTTCCCTTTTAAGCCAACAAGCACAAAAATCTGTAGGTAAAAGCTTTTAGTTCAGTTCTGAATTTCCCCATAACAAGAAATAATTGGGTTATATTAATGCCCTAAATGATGAAAACGTTACATATTTTAAAGGACCAAAGAACATATGGATGTGACATGCCTTCCTATGTATGAAAATCTAGCTGGATCAGAAAAGAAAAAATAACAGTTTTGCAAACTTTACACTCAGAGAAAACCAGAAAATAAAATATAAGCTTTCTAGCAATGCTCAAACCATCCTTATAAAACAGAGCATACCATTTTATTTCAATTCTCCTTTAAAACCTTAAAATCCATGTCAAATTTAATATTAAATTGCCAGCTTAAATTTTTCACCCAAACTCACAGTTTTCACTTTATCTCTCTCATTATTTCCAGAACAAATATAGTGAAAAAATTGAGCAAGGTGTTCCTGACAGTAAACAAATACTAAAAGAGCAAATTCGGTACAGATACTATCCTGATGAAGTCCCAGGCTACAGTTTTTGTAGAAAAAGAAAGTATAACTCTTTGCAACAATGTGTTCTAGAGAAAGCTTTTAAATACACTGAAGCTATCTAAATCCTGAAAACTGGATTCACTGAAATTCAAGGAAGTCCTGTCTTTTCATTCTTATGGAAGAGGGGAAGGAACTTAAGACTGACTGAATTTAACTGAGGTGCTAGAGATCACTTTATTTAGTCCAGTGGGTTTTGGATAATGATGTTAATGTGAAACACACTTGGCAATCAACTATTTTTATTTTTGAAAAAATATATCTCTACCTGCATACTTATACATTAGCCCATCTTTTATGCATTTGTTAACATTTAATATAGTCATTTCATTCTTACAGTTCTGCTTAGAATAATTATTATATTTTATATATAAATAAGAAATAAAGACATTTATAAATATATAAATACAGAAAAATATTATTATATACTGTTTGGAGAATAACTCCAGAGAGGTATAGTCGGTTCTTCTCTACAGGTGTGCAAGGTCATTACAATATTTCGTTACCACAAAACAATACATCTTCAGATAGAGGCAGCATTAGCTTATAATGTTTCTTGTTACCATGCTACCAACCTTTGCTTGTAAAACAATTTAATCACTTCCATATTGGTTATACATGAAATATTAGTGCTGTGTTTCACAGGGAACACCTCCTGCATTTTCATTACAATATAACTGTATTACTTACAGAGTCAGAAAATCTATTTGACTTTAAGCATGTCATTGCACTTCATTGAAAAATTTCTAGTCTAAGTTTTACTAGTTAAAGAAAGAAACAGTCTTCCAGTTTTAAGTCCCCAATTTAAGCAATCTGGGTTCCATTACTTTCTAAACTCCATGCCATTTCTATAGCTCTTTCAGTTATCTTTCATATTACCATCTATTCGAACTGCTAAAATACTTTAAATCTTTGTCTTCTGAGACAGAAAAAAAACTCAAAAATTTTAATATCCCATGAGATACCCTGGCACTTATACATCAAACATTAACATTCTTATCTAGCTAATGTATAGCAAAAGAAGTCAAGATTACAACAATCTTTATGGTTTACATATGAAAGATGTGAATATCATCTTCAAAAGATAATAATTTTATATTTCAGCAATGAAAATATATGAAAGTCAAATAAATTGCTTTATTTTCTTCCATTAAAATAGTCCATCAGATAACAAAGAAGAGATACTAATACCATGCCCTTCTTGACAAATCAGGCAAAGATGTCATCCAGTGAGTTATGAAATACTGGCACACAAGAACAACACGTACAAAATGGAAGCAGTTACAGAATTCTGAGGTAGTACACATAACAGATTAACAATGTAGGTAAGCATAAATACATATATACAGCATATTTAGATTATTTCTGAACTGAGAAATGTTGAAACTAAATTTCTGATCAGCATTTTTATCATCTTTTTGGAACTGCTAGGCCAAGCTCTTGAATGTGTGAGATTCTACAAGAGGAGTAGGCTGTCACAAAGCCAGTTAACAGCCACTTGAGTCTGTAGTGTCCTCACACAACTGTGATGCCACTGGCAAAGGCTCAACCAGGGGACTGAGCTGGAGTGTCCTTGAACTTGATCCACCCAGGCAAGTACAAGTGCCACCAGGTACCCATGTATGTCCCTGCACCTAAAAATACTTCCTGGCCTGGCAGATCTCATCCCGCTCACCCACTTGCTTTCTACAGGCAGGAACCAACTAGTTCTGACCATACCATGTCCATAATGTGACTGAAACAGATCCACCACATCCTTTGATTATCTCTGGCCCAAGAAAATCTGCTCTGGTGTTCACAGCAGCAGGGAATCCAGGAGCCAAATCTGACACCATGTGTGTGCTGTACTCAGCACAATCTTAATATGTTCTACAGATAACTCAGTCTCAAAGACTGTTTCTTTTACTAAAAGTGTTTGTACTAGAACTGATATCAAAACTGATTTCTGGTATTAATCATCATACTTTTTAATCAGAATATGTTTCAACATACAAGATGGTAATTGCTTTGTTCTGACACACATGCTTTGTCTATAAGAGAATTACAAAATGCTTTTCAACATGTAAAATCAGGTAGTATTGTTAATTCAGCTGCTTGAAGTCATGTTGTTAAAACCATGACTAAAAATTACTTTCAAACAACTGCATGTTGTGTAAGTAGAACCATGGCCCAATAATATAAAAAATTATAGTCTGAAAGATGGGAAAAAAAACCTTAATCTTAAGAAGTTTGGGTACATCTATAAAAGTTGGAAAAACCACACAGAACCTTTACTGTTACCTTGATAGAAAGAACTGCATTAACAATAATTCTAAATAGTTCCAAAATATCAGGTCACATGCAGTCAAAACCACCTGAGCTCAAAAGGTTTACAAAACATTTTTTCACCTTAGCTGCAACACAGCAAAATATTTGTGTAAAAGTATTTCAGAGCAAAAGTAACGAGCTCTTAACAAAGTGATTGGGTAGAGGTGAATCCCGAGCAAGTAAATTAGAGACATCAGACTCAACATGAACTAGTTACCACTAACTTGGTAAGAAACTTACATTTCAAGTTTAATTCTTGTGATGAAAACCTCATATATTTGAATCTTTTAGCTAACTTTTAGCGGTGCTCTGTTACTACCTAGCTTATGTTAAGCAAATACAGCGTAAACTACATATAACAAAATTTAGTTTATGAGTATATTTGAGCTAAGGTGCATTTTCTGTGGTCTTTTAACAAAAATCTAGCATACTCAAAAGCTTGGCAAGATGAAAAAACAGTGGCTTTACTACAAAGTCTGAAATCCAAGTTAAATGTATTATTTTTCTACATGGAAAAATCTTGCAAATGCTGAAAGCTTTGGGTAAACATTAATATAACAGATTTTTATAGTACAATGCTATCACTGTACTAATGCCACTCTTACTAGCTGCCTAACAGACCTTATGAATTATTGAGATTTAATGTATCTTCTTAAAAAGCATACCTAAAAGAAATTAACTTAGAATATTTTTTGGATGCCCACAATGGTGTGGCTTCATTTACATGTACCATCATACCTACATCTGAGTATTTTTTTAGGGAAGAACATAGTAAAATTTGGCTAATGATTCTGAAGTATCTTATAAAAATGTTAGATGAATGACTGCACACATCTTAACACAAGAAGATATTGTCACAATTGAACAATGGAACACAAGTTCCACTTTTTGAAATGATAGTCTGTTTAAGGCAGATAAGCAGCGCATGTGGCACTGCTCTATCACTGCTGCCAAATGTATTCAGCACAGCTTCAGCAATTATCACTACTGTGGCCTGGAAGTACTGGGGAAAAAGACTCTGCAGGCTGACAATGTTCATGTCCATCTGTGACATCTTTGCAGGCTAGCATGAGCTCACTGTGCCACACTAAACTAATTCTGAGCTGCATCAGACAACAGAAAGCTGTTTTGACTTTGCAGCTACTTGTACACATGGACATGCTTGTCATGGAGTAGCACTGGGTAGGTTTCAAGCACACCATGCAAATGGAATACACCAAAACTTTTTTCCTTGGGAAACTGCCTTGTTTTAGTTGCTACAGATTCAGCAAACAACACCCATTAGATCAGGAATATAACTTTAAACCACCCATAACAACAATTAAGTAGTAGAAATATATTTGTCATGTACTTCAATACATGCTAATTTGAAAAAGCTGTTCTGATGAACTGTATTATAGAGTGAAACAAAATGAAAGAAGAATTCTATTGCTGCAACCAACTACAGTTGGTAACAGTCTTTTAGACAAGCAGATTTACACAGCAGATGACCTCATAAATGGGTAGTAGAACAGCTGGGGCCTTTCTTCAAAGGAAGCAAAATGTAATTCTTTAAGCTAAATATTTAAATTAACAAAGCAATAGGCTGCCTACTGAAATAGTCCTGTATTTCTGCCAAGTACTTGAACAACAATAAATCAAGAAACAGAACAGCACTTCAGACTGGAGTTTGACAAGCACATAAGGCACTTATTAACTGCTGCTGTTCAACCATCTTGCCCTCCTCTTGCATTTACCTTCATAGTTCTATGTCCTCCCTTGCCTTCATAAGGTCCTCTGTGAAGCAGATTCAAGCTGGCAGAAAGTGGGTTTCTGTTTTTGGCTTTTTAAGCCAGTGGCCAGGGTGGAGGAGGGGTCTTCTGCCAGACTTACCTGTGGAAGTAGTTCTGCAAAGGGTTAGGAAGGATGGTGTTACTGTGACTGAGAGAAGGGAAAACAGGACCATTACAGACCCCCTGCTGGAATTACTTGCCCTGCTGTGAAACCCCATTTATTACTAAGTAACACTAGGTAGTAACACAGCACACTAATAATACATTTCTGATGTTTCTTTAAACCTCACTCAATGCTGTTGGCAGTGCAGCAGCTTTTCTAAGTGACATGCTCTGAGTATCAAATGACTAGCCTGGCTTTGAACAAGGAACATGAAGAGATCCTTTCCATATGGCGGGCTTCCAGCCTAACCTCTAATACAACTGGGAGGGAGGAGAAGAAAAGCTTTAGTTATTATTTTCATTTTACTATGAAATGTAGTTCACAAATGAAAGGTGATTAATTAGATAGCATTGGAGTGAGGGCTGTTGTGTATTGAATCTGTGGAGAGGCTAGGAAAGCATTAAAGGTATTTGAGTAAATTGCTTTGCACTCCAATATTTTTAAAAGCTTCTTTGGTTTTAATTAAAAATTATTTTAACAGCAATCAAAATGGATCAAATACTATATATCACCACTCCCACTTCCCCATTCATTGCAGTTGGAATAAGTGCTAGGAACGTCATTTTTTAGAGTTTTCTCTCTGTTTTATCTGGTCTGGATTTCTGGATACAGCACTAACCTGTCTGAGTTTATTGAGGTTAAAAAAAAAAAAACAACAACCAAACAAAAAACAAAAAAACCTCCCAGCTAAAAACCAAAGCCTGTGTTATAATCAAATTATTTTTAACTCTCTGAACACCCTTGTCTTATATGCCACGACACTTTTATTCCTCACAGACATACATGCTAAAAAACTCATAAGGTAAGGTACTGTTGACAAAATTGAGACAAAGACAAGAAGTTGTCTTTGAGCATGGAACTAATTCCACTGTGATGGCAAAGAGCTCCAGAAGCGCTGAGCAGGACTCAGAGTGGACAAAAAGATGACAAATGAGCTTCAATGTAGATGTATGTAGGCTAATACATCGCATGGAAAATTTCAGTCACATACTGACAAATGACTGGAGAAAAAAATCCAGCAGTCATTATTGACAGATCCTTATGTACAAAAGCAAGAAAAACCCTAGCAAAACATTGGGTACCATGAGGAAAAGCATCGAGAAGAAGTCAGTGCACATTTATACAACCTTGGTCCATCCACGTCTCAAGTACTTCTGGTCTTTGCATCTCAAGAACAGACTCTAGTCAGAGAATAAAATATCAAAAGGATGAAGTGCCTGCCTTAGAAAAAGAGACTTGAGGAGCTCTTTAGTTAGAAAAGAAGACTGAAACAAGATTTGATCAAACAAAACATGAAGATGGTAAATAAACTAATGTAAAGCTGCTTGCTAAATCCTTTAGTAATAGAACTAAGCGACCTTTTACAAAGCTAGCACATTAGTTTATAAAGAATTAAGTACTTCTTTACAAAGGCGGTAGTAAGCTTCTGGAACTTGCTGCCACAGAAGGTTGTGAAGATAGTAAAGCATCAGCAAGTTTGAAAAAGACAAGTTCTTGGTTTGCAGGTCCACAAATGGGCTCTAAAATCACTGAGCAGATATATAGCCACCATCCACAATATGACAATCAAGTATGCAGGATGAGTACAAGAGAATAGGTTCATAAAATGGGTAGGTTTGTGTATAGTCCCTAACAGCATCCCTTAATGTCACTGTCAGAGACTGAAGCCCCAGTATGAAGGTCCACTGGTCTGACACAGCAGAGATCTTCTGATGTTCTTCACTTCAGTTGCCTTCAGTATCTTCTACTGAGCTCTGAAAAATCCATGAAGGTTACACCCCTGCTTCTTAGAAGCTGTGAAAGATGGAGGTCAGATCTGAATAACAGCAGTCCTTCAGTATAAATTGCAACACAAAATCCTATGCTAAGCAGTAAATTAGTACTATGTCTTTAAACAAAAATAAGGATCAGACCTAGGAGGAAATATTTGCATTACTCCAGGCAGTGTGACCCCAAAAAGCCACAGATGTTGTTCCACAGCAAGATCAGCTGTTTCAGTGAAACTGCAGGCACCTGCTGAGGGACAAAAGAAACAAACATCAGCCCCTCAAAGAGCTGAGCTGCAGAACTGCTCAAAGGGAAGCAAGGTTAGCCATGTAAGTCATTCACATTTTTACTAAAGTCTCAAAAGATAGTAAGACTTAAAGCCTACTAGTACTTAGATGGCAGTCAAAAAGTGAGTGCAAAAGCCAGTATCTATCGGGTGTTTTCTGCCTTCCTGTACAGAAACTGTGTATACATTAAATAGACATATTCTAATTGCAATATTTTGAGACTGCTGATAATACAGAACACCTGCAAAAGGAAAAAGTATGCTGGCAACACTCCACAGAAATGAATGAATTTCTCAACAGTATTCTCACAAGATTTCAGTTATGTAGCATTTTCTTCGTTCACTACACTCTTTACCATTAGCTCCCTCACCAGTATTTGGTAACTTCTTCAGATGAAAAAAATGCATACTTATGTATTTCATAAATATTTGTAGTGATACATTAAATTATAAACTTATATATGCATTAAATTACATATTTTAATCCTTAAGGGAACAATAGAGTTTTGATGAGTAACTATTACAGCTATGTAGATTATTCCCACTAGTTTGAGTCGAGAGCTACAAAAATCAGAATGCAAGAGGGTTAAGAAGTGTCCACTCCCCACTACACATGCAATACCTGGCAATTCTACATTTTAAGTAGTGATACAAGAGGGGTGTCTCATAATTGAGATCTGTAGTTCATTTATTATCACGCCTCGATTCATCTCTGTATTAACAGTAGCCACTAACAGGCCCAAGGCTCTCATACATCCTTTCTTTCTCCTGGTTGTGCTGGGGAAAGCTGATCTCTTCCACCAACATATCTGCAGTCTGACAGTCAAAGAGCCACCTGCCCATCTTTGCCTCTCTCCCACTGTTGAAGAGCCGTGCTGTCAGCATTGGGACCTGAATTCCTGTTAAGAGGACCTTTTCTAAGTTCCTTGAAAGGCATTCTCAGGAGACAGAGGTGTTCAAGCAGAGCACTCTAGGTCACCATGCCCATGGCACTGCTATGCAGCAGCAGATAGTATCAGCATTTGGAAACCTCTGAGGGCTGTAGGGGAGCCACAAAGAGAACACTTGGATGCTGAGAATTTTATACTTCTGTGTATCTAGAGCTCTGCAGAGCTGCCATACATCAGCATTTAGAATTGCTGTGTTTGACGGAGACACAGCTAACAGCTATGAGCCCATATTTTAACTGCAATTCAAAAACAGCATGAGCTTTTCCAAAAAGATCAGTGTACCATTTGCATAATCTGATAAAACTAGGAGATACATCATTCATTCATCTTTTCCATGATCTTCTGCAGCTCTTCATTGGTTCAACTGAATGTACATATGTACTTATTTCTAAAATATGCTTAGTTCTAAAAAGCATACTTCTTGTTTTCTCTAGCTGTATCAAAAGAAATCATTTTCCTACTAGTCATGGCAAATAACATCAATAATATCTTAGTATCCATCTTTACCTATTTAACTAAATAAGCAACAGGGTGGACAACATGACAAAATTGACTGCTTCAGTTCCCGATTTTTTATTATGTTACATATAGTGAAACTACGCTGTAAAAATTACTACTACAAAAGCATCTGAGTAAAATTCAGGATATCTCTGAGTGTTGGGAGGCATACAGAAGGACTCATTTTCCTTTATATAGAAGAAAACCACGAAAAGCAACCTGAAATTTTCTGAAACTTCTGCATTCTCCTCAAACTTTTAACTAGGTATGAGCATTATGTAATTATAATACTTATGGATATTAATAAGTATACAGCTGATTAATATTTTTAAACAATATATAATACACTTATATTGACTTCAGTGGTGGAATGATTGCTGCTGTAAAGTAAATAAGTAAAAATTTCATTATGTATTAACAGACAAAGAAGATGAATAAACACTGAATTGAGCACCCTTCTGAAATGGCAGCATTGAAATATTTTGATGTTTTAGAAAAGGTATTTAAGACAAAGATTAGCTATGTAGAAAATACACTGGCATACATTCTCCTGCATGCATGTTCTCTTGGGAACAGCCCCAGTGAAATGACTGTCACAAATGAAGTCTACTCATCTGCTGAAGGTTCTACAGCTTACCCATTCACAAATTAAATGTTTAGATTAAAATTTGGTGTCACTCACAAGGGAGGGCAGAGCGAAAGCTTAGTGTTTTCAGCCTGTAATCTACAAAGATTTGTCTGCTGTCTTCCACAAAACAACCACAAAAATTTGTGATTTTCTTTATTAAAAAAGCACATAAGGAAAAAATGGGTTATGTTACAAGGCAGGCAAACAAAACCGAGTGCATCTCAGACATTGCATCATGACTACGTGCGACATACTTGGATGTATACTTGTTCTCTACATTAATCTAAAATACTCTGACGACACTGAATCAGGTTAACTAAATGAACTTTCTGAAAAACTGGTAGGACAACATGACATTTGCTGCATCTGTATAGATCTGTCCAGAATCAGAGATGTACAAGAACTGAAACTTCATTAGTAATTTATATTCTTCCAAAAACGTTATTTAGTGGGTAACTATGCAGGGAGGGAACAATGTTTAACCTGTGCCAGCCCTAAATTCCACACCTCAAATCTTGTACACTTACCTGTGCCTTCCCCACAACTATAAAAATGGGCTTTGGCTCTCCAAAGCAGAGCATGTATGTGTTACAATGGTGTTTGCACTGGTTATTCACCCTTTCAGCTATCATGATTTAAAACATTTCTGATAACACGTTCTGCATCACGTGACTGAACACATCCTTATAACAAACTAATCAGAATCCTCTATCAAGAAAGAGTGAACAAGATCAATACACTCCTAGAAAGTAGAAAAGGAAGCTTAAAGGTACAGAGGAAAAAAACCAAAAGCCCCTGAATCAAACTAAATGCTCTTCACATTTTCCGCAGACAGTGTTTAAATGTTTAAAATACTTAACCCAAGAGATGCAAAATAACCAACAGATAACACAAACTATTTCCTCTTCATCTGTTAATTGTGGATGCTATCCTGCTTCCTACTGAAGCAATGTCAAAACTCTTTATTTCTATGATTGGAAGATCAGGCTCTTTATCACAAAGTCTCGCAACACCTCAGCAGATTCCTTGAAATGTTATATAATCAAGATACTTAATGTTTACAACGACTTCTCTGAAGAGAATCTAAAGGCTGTTTTTTATATAAATGAATATGATTTGACCACAGTTCAGAGCCTTCCAATACTGTCTTTATCACTAAAAGTAGTAGGGTGAAGAACAATGGAAAGGAGTGCATAGGGATAAATGAGATTTCATCTTTCTAATTCCTCCGTCTCAATAGCCAGTGGTCAGGTATCAACCATCACCGATACGCTTACTTTAAAATAACTTTTCTTCGACCTAACTGTGTTAACAACTTTAAGATCCAGTCTGCGGCCACGCCACCACCGCTGCCGCCTTCGGTTGTGTGACTCTCCCCGTTGGGCGTCCGGGAACATCTTCGAGTTAAATCCTCCCTTGAAGGGAAGTTCAACCCGCCCCAAGAGAAGCGCGGCCGCGCTGATGGGCGCAGCGCCGGCCCGGGGCACGGCCGCGCTGCCGCTGCCGAGCGGGGCACAGCCGGGACCCGCGGCACCGCCTTTCCAGCCACCATCCCCGGCGGCCCCGCACGGCAACGCCGGAGCCACCGTTCGGCGGCACCGTTCGGCGGCCCTCCCGAGGCGGCGGAGCGGAGGGGCAGCGCCGCAGCCCCTACTGGAGGGCTGATATCGCCCCCCGCCGCGGCACCCGCAGGCACCGCCGGCCGCCGCCAGCCGGGCGGGGGCAGACGAAGTTCCCACCGCACCGCCGGTCCCTCCCGGGGACCGCCGCGCCGAAGGGCACGGCAAGGGGCGGTGGGAGACCGCGCCCGTCCGCGACCCCTGCCCATCGCGGCCCAGCGCCGTCGGCCGCCCCCGGCATCTCGGCCGCTCGCCGCTCCGCCCGTGCCGGCACCGCAGCCCGGCGCTGCCGGCGGCCCCTTCAGCACCGGACGCAAGGGATGCGCACGACGACGAGCACCCGCCTTCCCCCCGGTCGGACCTTACCGGCCGCGCTCGCCGCCCTCGGTCGCCCGAGCTGCCGCCGCTCCGCGCCGCGCTCCCGCAGCCGGGGCGCATCCCTGCTCCGCCCGCAGCCGCACCAGCCGGCAGAGCGCGCGCCGCGCGGGAGCGCAGCGCGGGCACCGGCGGAGCTCGCCCTCGCCGACTGGCACCGCCGGCAGCCAATGGCCGCGCGCGCCGCGCCGAGGGGGCGGGACGCTGTGGAGGGAACGGACCAATGGGAGCCGCTCCGCGAGGCAGCGCCGCTTCCGGGCGGCGGGAGCCGCGCGCCGCCCCTGTGCCCGCGGCCGGTGTCCCCGCCGGGACAGGGTGCTCGGTGTCCCTGCGGCGGTGTCTCCGCCGGGGCAGCGTGCTCGGTGTCCCCAGCGGCCGGTGTCCCCGATGGGGCAGCGTGCTCGGTGTCTCTGCGGCCGGTGTCCCCGCCGGGCAGCGCCGCGGGCTCTCCGGAATGCGCTCCAGCCCCGGCAGAGAGTACCGGTGGTGGTAACGCGCGCGGCTGGGCCACCCTTGCCCATCCCCAGTCGCTCTGGAAAACGGGAGCGGGCTGAGGGCCGGCCGTGCAGGTGGGGGAGCGTGTGCCGCCCACTCCCCGCGTGCACAGGAATATGGAGCTTCACGCCAGGGCGTTTGGTTTAAAATAAGTAAAATTTAGTGGAAGAAGATGTATTTTCCCTAGGGGAATTCCACTGTGCTGAAACCGTGTCCGCCGGCAACATCCCTGCGGCCGCTGCCGGCTGCCGCCGACCTTGGCGCGGCCGCGGCGGGCACAGGACCGCGTCCTCGGCGGCTGCCTCAGCGCTGCGCTCTGCGGGACCCTCCATCGCCGGGCTCGCACTGCGCTGCGGGGCTCGCACCGAGTTTGCAGGGCCTCGGAACTTGTCCCACTGGCAGCTCCGCACCTGCCCGCACCTGTGTTTAAATTGGTTCAGCGGTAGCAGCGATTTTTGCCAGTGGAGCAGGTGCCTGTTTCTAGCTCTTGTTTATGTGGTACATCCATAGGTTTGCACAGTGGCTCCGTGTAGAACGAGGTCTTTTGCGCGCTGGCCGCAGGGATGTACTGTAGAGGTGTATGGGTCTGGTAGGTTACCACAGATCCTGGAGAAGTGAAGATCGAGGATGAACCGTGGAGGATTATTGGTGTAAGGCACTAAGGAAAGAGGCATGGGCTTGGTACTGGAGGCCTGTGGCGATAAATGGCTTACCTGTGGTCGCTTAAAGAAATGTAAATCTGGAGCTTGACCAAAATGGGTTTGGAGGTTGTAAAGAAACAGTACCTGACATATATAAAAGGTAACATACTAAATTCAGGTATAGAATTAGAGCTGTAAATCAGTGAAGAAAGAAAAATGTAGAAGAGTGTGCTTGCAAAGATAAAAATGATCTTAAGGGAAAACTAGAGGAGGAAGAAATTGAAACGCTGAATATTGTACTTCCTCTTGGCCAAGGACTCCAAATGATCAATAAGTCACTGTTATCACCCCTTCACGTTAGGGTGGAATGAAACTGATCAAGAGATCTAGGGGAGCAGAGGAAGGGAGAATGTGCCAGGAGGAGAGGAGTACAACAACTACTCTTTTTCTAGAACTAATAGTTATTAGACTCTTAAGATTTCAGTACTACTAAGAATAAATGTCTCTTTCATGTTTTCCAGTCTGTCTAAAATGCCAGGTGGAATGCTTGAAAACGTTTTAGAAATGTATTTTACTGCTGGGTTCTTTTCAGTGTTAATGGTCTTTACCCACTCTTTTGGAATTTGCTTGTCAAGTAGAACTCCTTGACTAGTTTTGTGCTTTATTTGCTGATTCAAAAGGGTGTGGAGATTTATTAATTCTAGTGTCTTGCCATTGTATTTCATGCCTATTAAGAACGGTTTCTAAAATCAAATAATCTGTCAAGTTAATCTGGTCATAACCAAATGTTTGTTAATTCCTTAATGAAATACTGTTAATACCACAATATTAAATATAATTTATAGACAGAGTTGCTTGTTTAGTTGTACCAGATGCAGGTACCCTCATCTGTGCTGAGTTCAGAACTGCTACTACTGTTGAACGTGAAAGTTGTGCCCTTTATCTCACACTCTTCAACAGTTTACCTCTTTTTGGTTTTGTTTTTTTGTTGGCAATTGAGTTTGCTGTTGTTTTAAATGTTCATATGCTTAGACACTGCAACAGGTCAGAGATGTTTTCTTCTAGCAAATGGGTTTTAATACTTCAGGAACTGCTTCAAGCCTTGAGAAAGTACATTTTTTAATAGTACCATTATATATTTAAGGTATCAGGTTTTTTACTCTTTGTTAAAACAGGGTTATTTTAAACTTTTGGTATCAGTTATATCATTATCTTGAAAGAAACCCAAAGCCCAACACACTTTATTTACATTTGACAGTTTTACAAATATTACAGAACTGACTAGAGGAAGGTGACAACTCACAGGAAGATGCAGCTATAGGCATAGAAGCACCAACTAATTAAAAGCAGAAAAGAGATGAAGAAAAAAAAAGCAGCACACCTGAAATATGGGTCTGTTCCTTTAAGTGCTTTATGGTACGCATAATAAATTCTAAAGTTTAGCAGTCCCCCTGATAAAATCAGGAGATTTTTTTTTTAACTTTTTAAATTTTTTTTTTTTTATCTCAGCCCACAAAACTGTAATTTAGCCTTCAGTCCCATAAGACAGAAGAGTTCAACAGTTCTTTCTGAAAAACAGCATCACACTCCTGGAAAATACTAAAGGACATACATGAGCTGAGCTGCTCTTATTCACAGCAGAAACAGTATAAGAAATATAATTTCCATTCAGCTCTGCCAGCAGCAGTCCTTTCTGTCCTGGATCAACAGGAGTGACAGAAGTTAGAAGTTACACCTACTGAAATAATTTTTTAACTGTTAAGACAGCCAACAAGATGTGAACTGAGGGATATTGTGCTTGTATTGGGGATTCTGGCAGATGGCAGGAACTATCTTGAAATTCCTTTGTGAAGAAAGGAAATAGAGTTGCTGTATGTCTTTTAGGCTTTAACCTCAGGTTTTAGGAGAACAGTATGGTAGTACTGAAGTGTACTATTATTGGCAGATCTTTTACATTAAACTGTAAAATAACCTTTTAGAGATAAACATCATTTCACTTCTCCCTTCTGATAAGGTTTTAATACTTAACTGATGCATAGATGCAGCACTGGTTTTGTAGATCTGGGGGAGGAATATTTGATTATTTATTTTTAACTGTATTACAATTTGCTAGTATTATTCAGCCTAATTTGGTATCCCTTTTGTTAATATCATGTAGATGTATGCTGTGAGATGCAAATCACAGTTATGTGCTAGGTTCTATATAGACAAGTAAGGAGACAAAGGATTCTTGCCCCCACAAACTTGCCCCCTCATATACTCTTCTGGAAGTGCATTGGGATCTGATTTCACACTGCATGAGAAACTGTTTCCTTTTGTAATTTTATCTCCTATGTACTGTGTCAGCTGGAGGGAGCTAATTTCCCTGTAAACAAAGCAAGGCGACTTCCTTTGTGTGCAGAGTGAGTCCTTCAAGATATTTGTATATCTGCAGTGATCACTTGTAAGCAGAGCTTCCATTTATATCATTGTGTCCTTCAGAGCAATGTCACTGTGAACATAATGCATATACTTAGAAGTATTTAAAGATTCTATAAATATATATTTAATTGCAACTGCCTTGAACAGTGATGTAAGATAGGCCTTTTGTGCAAAGGAATGGATGGGCGGAGGACCATTTTTCACGTCCAAGTAATTCTGCTTTGCATGAGTGACCTGTTCATATAAAGAACATTTTTTTTCCTTCCCCTACCTCCCCCACATTGATCCAGTCAGTTTGGGTTTTTTATCTTTGTTTTAAATATATTAGAATTTTCACTGTTCCCCACCCCATAGTTAATTTTGTGGTGGATCAACTATTTTGACAAATATTTGCACTATTACCTAAGAAGTTAATTATAAAGGATTAATCTGGCTCTCAGCAGGGTTAACCAAGAGAGAAGAACCTTCCCATCACAGTCTGTGGCTGAATCCAGCTGGCAAAAATCAATGTGGTTCTGTTTAATTATGATTAATGTTTTCACTTATTTTATAATATTGCATTCAGTTTAATTTTTTTTCAATTTTTCATCCTCTAGGAGGATGGTTTGGCAATTGCTGCTCATAAACCAGAGAGCTTGGTTCTGTGTCATCTGATTGCTTATCAGCAAGAGGATGTGACCAGTAGTGGAATGTGACTGGCCCTTAATTTCCATTTTCTTGAATTACACAGCTGGCAGAATAAGGGAGTCATGTTCCCTCATACTAACACTGCAAAGCTTGGAATTGTCATCACTGG
Source organism: Poecile atricapillus (assembly GCF_030490865.1). Classification (NCBI taxonomy): domain Eukaryota; kingdom Metazoa; phylum Chordata; class Aves; order Passeriformes; family Paridae; genus Poecile; species Poecile atricapillus. Next base: position 18,809,803 of record NC_081253.1, on the reverse strand, counting down.
GACTATTTTATGATTGAAACACAGGAGAGTTTCTGTTACCCTTATTTTCACTGAAGAGCATTTTAAGAAAAATTACTCACATGTTTCTGTTGCTGGAGTGGCATCCTCATAGATAAGGATGTCTGTCCACTAAGGGGCTGAGGATATTGGTACTAAAATTTATTCATAGATAAAAGAACTGCATCAGGAATATTTGGCCGTGTGCTTTTTCTTATCATCTGGAATAAAAAAGTTGTCTAAAGTCTTAGTCCCAAGGAGCTTGTAATGGTAGTAGAAGGGCAACCAAAGGAAGCACAGAATATGTGGTAGAGAAAGAGGGGGAAAGCAGTGAAGCCACCACATTATGAAGCAGTTCAGTGGCACTGAGCTTCCTAGTTCTATATATACACAGCCAGTGTTACAGTAATTTACTGATTGCTTGTGATTCTACTTATGTATACATGAGTATCTATATATTTATATGCTTATAGACATGATACTCATGTATTACATTAAAAGATTATTAGATTTGAAAATGCAAATACCTGAACTCAAAAGCTATCTGGTATAGTTTTAATTTTGTGATCACACAGTGTTTTTCTTGGGACTCTTGTTCAGAACTCAGAAGGGATGAATCCTGCTACTTGCACAATTATTTAATATTTTGATTTATTGAATTATTAAAAATACTACCTCAGGCTTAACAGTTTAGGCTTCCTATTCTGGCCCAAGAAGCTGAGTCCATGCTGTTGCTGGTTTATGGCATGCTGTCAGCATGGATTGCTGCCAGTGCCTGGCTGCAGCTTTTCATTACCTTCTCTCTGGGCACGTAAGAACCACTGCTGGCAAAATGGTTTTCTCAGTCAAAGCCACCCAGACCCAATCTGTAACCTTCAGTATAGCAGTACTGTCCTACCAAAGCAGAAAACCAGTTTATTGAAGGTAATAGAGATACTCTAAACACTGTTTAGAACAGTGTATGACACTGTTTATGTGCTATTTCTCTAATATGCTTTATGAAAAACTGTACAAAAGCTCTTAAGATTGGAACTGCAGAATCTTTTTTCTGTGTCCATCTGCATAAGCTGACTTTATAGCTATCAATTTCTTCCTTTTTATCTAATGTCCTGTAGGGGTCTTAATTGTGATTACAGAGAGAAACTGGAGGCGTATTTTAAGTGGTAAGAGGATATTTCATATAGATTGGGTTTTATTTTTATTATGATATGTGCACCAGTATTGCAATTAGGATGACAATCTAATTTATCAAGCACTATATTGAAGTACATTGTTTAGTGTTCCATCCCCTCTTGGTATAGCTATACCTTCATTCCCCCTTAAAGTTTTTAACTATTTCATCTTGTTTACTGAAAATTCATCTCTATTTTTGTTGAGAGATGACTTGATCATGAAATTTTGTGTTTGGTCAACTTTTTTCTCTAGTGAGTTTGACTGGAGAAACAGCCTGTTTTTTGACTTGGAATATACAGTTTCTGTGGGGAAGGAATGGCTCCTTCATAGGTATTTGTTGTGATAGGACATTATTTCTTATCAGCATCTGTTACAGGTATCATTTCATCAGTCTAAGAGTAATTTTATATGGATACTGATAGTGATGGCTACAGTGTCAAGAGCCTACAGGTAAAATGTGTTGAAACACTCTGAGATTTTCCTAGGTTGTTTTTGTTTTGTTTTTTTTTTTTAATTTGAACAGATTATGTGATTTTGAAAATCACCTGCTGAAATGTGTAATAGATCTTTCATGTCTCTTTTTAAAATTACAGTGTACTTAGTTAATGAAAGTGAGATTAAAAATAAAAATTATTTTTAATAGACCTTATTCTTTCTTTTTAAGAATTTAAGAAGACCTTAGTCTTTTTTTTCCTCCCTCATACCCTACCCTAAGAGAGGGGAGGTGAGGGAGCAATGTGGAACAGGAATTTTTATCCTCTTTCCCCAAAGTAGTACAGTACAGAGCTACCTTATTTTTTTCTTTACAGACTGTACTGAAAAATTCAAATCTTTCATGGCTGAATTGTAATTTACTGCTTTAGAAAGCCCAAGAGTAAGGTCAGTTTGTTTATGTTTCTAAACCAAATTTAATACAGATCTTCTCTTTAAAAACATTTAAAACATTCTCTTTAAAAATGCTTTGCATGTCAAAATCATCAAATGTAACCCACATACAAGGTAAAATGCTGTTCATGAAAGGCAATAAAATTTACCCAAAGGATTTAACTTAGGTTCCTCTTAATGGATGAAAGCATGAAAAGAGACAAAAGCTTTAATCTGTGTTTTTGTCTTCATGTTTTCCTGTTTTTGTGAGTGTACCCAGGGTAGCTAATGTTTTTGCAATTATACCTACCAGTTGGAGGTATACTTGACTGAAGCAACCCAAATCTTTTATAAGTAATTCTGATAATTATCCTGCACTTTGAAAATAAGGCCTGAACTATAATTATTTATGGGAGGGATATTTCAAGACATGTTGCATTAGAACAAAGCAGATCCTTAGCATGGTTTTATTGTCCACCCTGAGTGCTGTGTCATTTAAAATAACTAGTGTAGGTCTGCCTGCTGATATGTATGAAGGAGGTAAATGCTTAACAGAAGACAGACAAGGTATTTAAACTTCTCAAAGTAATCCAGCATTTGCATTCAGCTAGTCTTTTACTTAGGAGGAGTGCACTTCAGCGGTATAGTCAAAGTGTTATTTATGTCTCTTTAGAGAGTTTTGAGGTTGCCCCTGCCTCTAGAAAGGCTTTAAAGGGATTAGTGGATATGCCACACCTATAAAAACAATTTAAGTAACTCTAAGTAAGCTTTTGTGCCAATTAATGAATTGCAATTAATGAAGTTTCAAATGGACTGCAAATTTAGAAGTCCTCTAAAATGCAGCTCTGGCCCAGCCATTAAATCAGGCTCTTTAATCTCTGTAATTGGTGCTTTTCAGTACTGAAGAATACATGAGCCCTGCTGTGTTCTAAAAGCAGTAGAACATCTTCACTAGCCAATAATAGCCCGTGAAAATATATTTCTCAGACTGACAGTCTCCTGTACTAAATAATGATGTAGAAAAGTTTCATTTTACTGCTACTCATCAGTGCAATTTTTCCCTTCAGGAACTATTTTGAAAAATGCATTTTGATTATGATTCCCTTTCTCTCTGACACTTTGGTTTAAACTAGTCATTGCGTGAAGAATTTCACAAACTATTTAATGAAAATAGTATGTATAAATACATATTTAAAAAATTCACAAAATATTTTTTTTGTAAAGCTTTTTTATTATGCATTGTCAACAGTTAAATGATATGTTGCTGTATCATACAAGATGGAATAGTGTTAAGTGAGCAAACATTAATCCATAAGCATAGGTCTTAAGGAAAAAAGTGCTAGAGTTTGCATAAGTTTGTACAGGTTTAAATATGACACTGGAGAGCTGCTTCAGCTCAAATGACTTTGAATTAGTTACTGAAATAACCACTAGTCTTCATTGCCCAGTGTCCCCAAACACTCTTTCAGTTCTATTTAGGATGTTTGTTTTTATCCAATGTTAAAATTACACACTTTTTTCTCCCCTGTTACTCAACATAACTTAGTAGCAGCTCTCGGAATATAGCAAAACAGTGCTATTCACCAACCAGCTGTGGTTGCTATTCAGTAATGATCCATTTCAAACTAAGTATTACATGATATTGTAAAAACAGAAACGAAAAAGATTAACCCCCCCAAAATCTCAACCAAACCCCAGATTTTCTAGCATGAGCTAACACAACCAGCATACATAATATGTCATGGAGCAACAGCTCAGTTACAGTAATAATACATTAGAAAAAACAATGGAAGTATTTTTTCTTCCATTGTGCACACCAGGTGCTTCACATCTGAAGTTGTTACAAATAATAAATATTGAAATGGATTATGTTTCTCCAGGATAGTGTAGTAAAATATTCCTTGCAATGTTCAGAAATATAGGAAAAACAAGGGGTGTTTTATAATTACAGATGGAAAAAAATCTACATTTTCATTGCTTTAAATATAAACTAACTGGATAAAGTCTGGGTAATTGACAGTATAATTGTATTTTTTTATGTCATCTCTGGATATTAAATTCTCCATGAAAGACTAAAATAAGTAGACTGAAGAAATACTTTGTAATGAGTGACAGACAGCTGACAACTTGGATGTTTTATTAATTTTCATCATAAAATCTACTTTTTTTAATTTGTTCATTGGCAGTGAGCCATTTGAACGTGACTTTCTTGCCTTGGAATGATGAAACAGCAGTATGTCTTGAGCTCAGTAAATCTAAGCTTGTATTTATGTCAGTCTTTGCCAATTGGATTATTTCACTTTCTTGACAAGCGTTAATGTAATTCAGTTCTCTACCATAATTTCCATGTTCTTTCAAATATGGACTGCAGGATTTTTTACTTACATCTATGGAGTCTATTAGACCACAGTTTAAAACCAGGTTGTCTTTTTTAAGAAAAGATTTCTTCAGAGCATCAGACAAAATAGTATTTAGCTTTTTGTCATTTTTGTCATATTCTGATTCTTTTCCAGTGCATAACAACTCAGGATCAACAGAGAGTGTGTTAGTTGCCTTCTTCAAAACTAACATGCTGCTAGTACGAGACTTCTGACAAGTGGCATCATTGTTAAATTGAGAAAGACTCTTAGAAGTAACAGCATCTTCATCTTTTGAGTTCTGTTCATCCTGTGCAAGTACAGTGTTGCTAGAACAGCTCTCATGAGGTTCATACATCACATATATTTCTTCATTTCCAGACTGACTGTCCAGTTTTGCAAAGGCATGCTGTGATTTGGTGCAAATAGCATGGCTTAATGCTGGCTTTGGGGTAGACATAGCTGAGAGAGTTGTTTTTTGTGTAGAAATATTTTGATGTGAAAAAGTGGCATAATTATTATTGTTGTTGTTATTCAAGCTGCATTCTTTGTAATTCTTTTGTACTGTTACATCATCAATGTTAGTGACTTGTACAACTTCTGAATTATCAGTTTCGTTTATTTGTTTGACTTGCTTCTTCCCAGGGCTATCCACAATTACATTATCACCCTCATTAATATCCTTTCCACTTTGCTCCCTACTCTCTGATGCTTCTAGTTTAATCACCTTATCTTGCACATTCCTTGCTTCCCCATCCTTCCCCTTATTGCCTGCTTCATTTTTCTTTGCTTGACAGGTATTTTTACCTTCTTTCTCAGACAGAGAGCAAAAGGATGAGTGTTGATTTTGTTGTGAATTTGTGGTGTTGTTTTTATTTTGCTCCATCACAGTGGGATTTTTCTGAGATTCCTTTTTGTTGCCCAGAGGTTTATTTCTATGCAAACTAGAATCTTCTTGAGCAAAATCTTCTGGGGGCCACTTTGACTTATTTACTTTAGCTGATTCTTCAATAGAAAATGTTTTCTTAGGTGTTGCATCACCTGTTGAAGGAGGCCATATCATTTTTAATTTACCTCTTTCTGTGGATTTTTTCAAATTATTATCCAAAGTATCAGGACATGCACCTTCAGTACCTGAGTACAAGTCTTTATCTACTTCTGTAATTGGTTTAGCATCAGCAGGTGCACTATTAATGGGATTTGTTTCTTCAGCCTGACTATTTTTAATTGAACTAACTTGATCTTTAGAATTCCATAATTCCTTATGTTGCTTGTGTCCAAAACCTTCATCATAATTTCCTTTTGATTTGAAAAGTTGCTTAAAATGGGGTTTACAATATATTTTTCCATGGAGAGATGCATAATTTCCCAAGCTGCCAAATGGAAAGAAAATTGTTTTATACTTTTATATATGATAGATTACCATACACCTTCCCCTTTCTCCCCCTTTCCCCCTCAACCCCCCCCAAAAAATAAGTATCTAAAATCTTTAATTAGAAATTCCCATACAATTTCAAAGTCAAAATGAAGGCAAATAGTCATGCTTAGTGATTTATGAAAGAACATAAACTCATTCAGTCGTTGCACAGAATAAGCGTCAAATAGAAATGTTCCACAGCACTTCCGGGCTTTTTGGACCATTTTTCTTCATCTTATGAAAATCCAAATCCTCAGTTTTCCTACGAAGTAGCAGCAGAATTTAGTCTTTGTGCAAATGATAGAAATTTATGTTTGATTATATCTGGATTCTCCTCCCAGATGAAGTAAAGGAAATTTTCATTCATTCAATGTATAAGTAACCCCAGAGTATGTTAAAATCAAAATTCCTGGTCTTTTCAGTCAGTACAATAAATTGTACATTTTATGTAAAGGTTACAAAATGATTTGCTAATGCAGAGAACTATCATAATTCATTTTATGAATGAGGAAAATTGAGAGAAAATTTGGTGATCTTCAGATGTCTTAAATTCCACCCAAATTCCTGTGTCTACTGCGTCTGTTTCATGCTGTCCTGAAAGTCTGCAACAGTCAGTAGGAAGTAATATGGGGAGGAATTTGGAAGGTACTGCCATGAAGCAGTTTTATAAGGAATTTAAGGGACTCGTTCCATGTCACAGTGCTGATGTTTGGAGCAGAGAAGGAAAGGAGAACTCAGAATACCACCCTATCAACCCAGCATCCTACAGGCTGAATAATCCTACAGCTGAAAATAATTTCACCATCTTTTTTTATTTATATTCCAAAGCAGGGTTGTGTGAGTGCACATGCAGTTACTTCTTACCTTAATTGACTTCTGCAGTGGTGACATCGGAAACACGATTTATGAAAATTTTGCTTATCGGCAACTAGACATTCCATGGGATAAACTCTCTGTTGACAGAGTTTGCATGTTTCATTTTCCTGAATCTGCAGTTTCTACAACCACATATTAAAAGGTTACAAATTAGTCTAAGTGACATGTTATGATTTGATTTAAACAGTATCAGTCCATATATTTTGTTAGAACATTTTCCATTTTCTGTTAACTGGTATCTCAGCTGTTTATTGTAGGGCTTCCTTTTTGTCCAGCTAACAGTAATAATTCAAAAGTTAAAAACTACTTACCTTTCCCTTTGCAGGAATCCATGCATTTGAAAGGACTGTTCACTTCACCAGGTACAATATCTTCCATTTATTTGCAATAACCAATTATTTTGTGAAATGTGGTAGGATAATAAAAGTTTTTCTAGTACAAGTGGAATTGAGTATAATGTATGTATAATCTTTGAATGTACAATATAATTTAAATATCAATAAGCAGGGATGGATGTTTGAAATTCTGATGAGGAATTCTTGCTCAGCCAAGCCAAATGCACAGTAGGGGTTACCCCTTTTGTGGTAACCTTCAGTCTGTGCATTCATATGGACCAAATATGCTATGGACATAATTATTTGTGACTTTTATAATTTAAGTTGTCAGACCTCATACTTTCTTCGGCTGAATTTTAATACTAAGGTACATACATTTACATTAATAACTTTATAAAATCCTTTTCTTCTGTGAAGCATATTTAATTATAAAGAAAACTATTTCTCTGTAAAGTACAAAACATGAATAGAAAGTTTCATACCAGTAAGGGGCAGAAGAATGGTGTTGGGCTTGGAAAAATGCCAGCTGCTCTTCTGTCTTGATCTCTGAATTGCTCTGAAAATTGTATTAGCAGACAAATACAAAAAGGATGGGCCAAATAATTGCAGTATGAATATATTTTCACTGATGATAGTAATGCCTTTTGACATCAGCAGAAAATTTGGCCTCTTTCAGCATTGTCTGTTGGTTTGCTTGCTGGTGTTGATTTTATAACAGTTCACAAATCAAGACAAAAAGTGATGTAGATTTTATGGCTACAGCTTTAGTTGCTGTGTCTCTCTACTCTCCATAATGAAGGCTGTGAAAAATACTAAAAGTTAAATGTCTTTAAGATAAAGTAGAACTTGCAAATAGACTAAACCACCAGTAAAAAAAAATAAAAAATAGAAAAATAGAATTGTTGGTCATGAATTGTAATGTCTAAAATGTAGACTCTGCTTAGACACCAAGGAGGCTGAGAGAGAGGCCTGGCAGCATAAATTCAGTTCTCCAGACATGCCTCCCACTCCCAATGCATGGACCGCTTGTGAGCCAAGCACCAGGACTCAGCTGAATATTCTTAGGTTCACAAGTATTCTGAATGTAGAGAGGGAGGAGAGGAAGGAGATAAGGTAATTAGGAGGGGGAAAAGTGGTGACGTATCCTGGAAAACGGTCTCATTGAATGGTTACGTTGCTTATCTGGACAATTGATAGTAAGTGTTGTGCCTCAGAAGGCAAGTCAAGAGAAGAGGAAGGCTAAGAGGGAATTTAAAGGAAATTTATCCCATAACAACTTCCAGGACTGAATGAGGCAATATTCATCTCCTTGAAATTGAATGGTGTGTTGTGTGTCAGTGGCACAGTTTTGGTGGCTGGGGGCAGCCTCTGTGAGGAGCGGCAGGGCCTGGCCCGTGCAGGGCACAACCAGCTCTGGATGCAGTGCACGGCAGGGCTGCTGAGACACACTCCTTGTGACTCTGGGAAAATGTGTTCAAAGAGGGCAAAAAGCTGCACATACAGCCAGGACTGAGGGAAAAAAGTGTGAGAAACAGCCCTGCAAAGAACAAGGTCAGAGAACTAGGGGAGGAGATGCTGTAACAGAGATTTCCCTGCAGCCTGGGGAGAGGACCTCGCAGGAGTAGCCATGCACACTGCATCCCCTGGGGAACACCACGGTGGAGCAGGTGGGTATTCCCAAAAGGAGCTATGGCATATGGAGAGCTCATGGTGAAGCAAGGGAGAGAAGTGTGAGAAGGAAGGAGCAGCAGCAAGGAACTGGTATGGACTAACCTCTGCACCCATTCCCCACCCACTCTGTGCTACTGGGAGTGGGAGAGGGATGAGGAAGAGGCAGGAGTAAAGCTGAGACTATGAAAAGGAGGGCAGGAGGGGAGATGTTGTGTTTATTTCTCGTAATCTAAACCTATCTTAATTAGCAATTATTTTTTCCCATAAAAAATAAGTAATTATTTTAAATTGTAAAATAATTAATAGGTGTTCTTATGTTGTTTCCTGTCTTTATATTATCCCATGAGCTTCTTCATCCTATTTTTTCTCCATACCTTGTTGAGGAGGGGGAATGGGACAGTGGGTGAATACAGTTTTGTATTCACCCACCACGTGTGAATACAAAATCAGTGTGAATACAAAATCATTGAGGAAAAGACTGGTCTGCTATTTGAGGTCATCAATATTTACCAGATAGAAAGAGATTAAAAACAAAATCCAGAGGTTTGACTTTTAGAGAACTCCCTATTCTACTGTAACTGGATATTTCTACTCACTTTTAACATGCTTGCTTTTGCCGAGACTGTTTGGGATGCAGTTATTTTCTTCATAGCAGCCCATGCGATGTTGTTTTGAATTTGGGCTCAGGTGCTGATAACACACAATGTTCTGGCTATTGCTGAACAGTACTTGCCCAGTGTGAAAATCTCTTCTTCCTCCCACTCTGCCCAGTCCCAAGCAGGTAGACTGGGGATATGCAAGAACTTGAGAGAGCACATAACCGAGAGAGCTGACCCCAGCTGACCAGAGGGATATTCCATAGCATATGGCATCATGCTTAGCAATAGAAACTGAGGGAGGGAAAGGAGGAGGAAGAGGGACATTCAGAGTATTTGTCTTTCCAAGTCACAGCTGAGCATGTTGAGGCCTTGCTTTCCAGGAAGTGACTAGACAGCAATTCCTTCTTTTGCTTTGCTCATGCCCCAGCTTTGCTTTCTCTATTAACCTGTCTCTTCCTCTGCTAACAGGCTCTCTTGCTCTTGCTCTCCTGATTGTTTCTCCCAGCCCACTGTGGAGTGAGTGGGTGTGGACTTAGCTGTCAGTAAGAGCCAAACCACCACATAAAATATTTTGTTGGATCACCACTAGGCTGTGCCTCATTTTATAGGCTCACAATCTACTCATGTTTAATTCTGCTCCTAGTGTGATTAGGAGGGGTAGCACCCCTCTCTTGGTACACAGTGCTGGAAGTCCCAAAGCAAAGCTTTCTGCTCAGGTGTTATGCTGGAACAGGAGTGTTTAGCTTTGTTCTGCCATTTCCTCTGCTGTTCAAGTGTAAGCATTCGGTTCATGTATCAAATGGCTAAAGCTATGGCAACATCTGGTCTTCCTGCAGGATCCCATCCATATTCAGTGTCCAAAAAAGAGGACACTGATGTTCATATTTCAGTAGCATATGCAATATTTTCTACATTTCAAATGCATAACTTTGCAATCTAAATGCTATTTTAGTATAATTTTTAAGTAAAACATGCACCATGAGGAAGAAGTGATGCTTAATTTTCCATGTTTACTTCATATTCAATTATAAATATATATATATATATATTCACATCATATAGTTAAAAGTTTTGCTCAATATGAAACAAATAATGGGCTTCAGCTCTTTGGAGGACACAGTGAGCAGCTTCACTCCTTAGTGATGTGAAGCCAAGACCCTGACATCTCGTTTCGTTGCCTAAACCAGACTGAAGCTTTATGAACAGGTTGAATCACCCAGCAGGAAATAGCAGTTTGTTTTTTTAAAAAATTGCATAGTAATTTGTAAACCATTTCAGTAATTTTACTCAAATAGAAAACCCACTGAAACATAGTTCACTTTGTCTAAAGTCACATCTTGTATTTTACTAAACTAAAAATGGATATGCACAAAACATGAGCATTATTTTGTCTCTACAGACGTTTTATACAACATTTTATCTCAGTTTAGAGGATGTTGCATTAATTTTAAACATTAAAAGCCAGGTGCATTCTGTGCACATTTTCTAGCATGTTAATGTATTTCAAATACAACAGTAATGCAATTTTAATTGTAATATCTATTTTTAGTATCATTTTTGTTTTGCTACATGTAATTCTTCTGGATAGATCTCATAGTGCTAATCCTAAATTCATGCATCTTCAGCTTCTCAGTCTTCTGGACTTCAGGGAAATCTATCTTTTTGAATTCCTACATCTTATTTTTGTATTACTTGGGTATTGTTGCCATCCAATTCAGAATCAGAAACTGTGCTTTGCTTTAGTGTTACAGGAGCTGCTGTATCTCTTGTTGGACCTTGATCTTGCTTGTCTGATTTTTATAATGGATGTTTCAGCTGGACTTGATTCCTTTGGATCCTGCATGGGCCAAGGCTGTATTTCAGCTTTTTTGCCATGAGTGTAGCACCGCTTATGTTTTCCTCCACTGAGATTATACATAGGAGTTTTATTTTCATGGGTAAAAGCTACATTCATCTGGTGTGTTATTGTGTAATATCTCTTTTCAGTGCTGTATCCACAGACAGCTTCATTCTCCCGTCTTTGAAGCTCTCTCTGGTAACACACAATGGCTGAGGTTCAAAATGCATTATACTTCACTCTTCTCTGAACAGCTCAGCTTCTCTTTTGGCTCAGGCCTTGTCTGCCACAAGTTAAGGGCAATAACTGGGTTGAGCTGCTCAAGTTTATCCAGGTTCTGTGTTTCCAGCATGTACTTCAGAGTCTTTACAGCACCATTAGGAACTTCTCAGGTGTGTGTTTCAGCTGATGCTTGTTCCTCACTGGGGTGATTTTTATTCGTATAGTTTGGTGGCTGCATTTCAGACATCCACCTACCTGCACCAACACCTCCTCTACCTAACGTAAGGACATTGTCCATAGTTCCTGCAGAGCCTGGAGCATGTGCTTGCAGCGCGCCTAGGGACTGCATCTGAAACATACAGGCTGTCTATTATAACATTTCTCCCTGCAATGGTTCCCTCTCTGTAGTACTTCTAGCTTTATCTGGGTCTGGAGGATCATCTTTAAATGGAACAAAAGGCTGGTTCTCACAGACCTGTCAGAGAGAGGACCTCTCTCTGGATTTCATGCCACTAAAGCATTATTTTTCTGGCCTTGTGAACATCTGAATGATGAAGGCAAAGCCATTTCTAGCCTGCTGCACATCTGAAATAATATGTTTCAGATCCATGACATAAAATATTAGAAAATGTTTTTCTAAGTGTTTTCTTAATATTGGGTGTCAACAATTATATGAATGTCTTAGTTCAAAATAAATTGCTTTGGGTACAGATTGGTGGGCACAGTGGACTCTGTTGGAGAGATGTCTGGTCTAGTGAACTCAGATTATACTGACATTTCCTTTGGAGCTTTTGCATAAGTATTGTGAAGTTCTCCTGTGCTTCCATGTATCAGGAGCAAATAATTGCAGAGGTAGAAGTTTCATCCTGTTTTTTCCTTGGTGTAGAAATTTCCTGTAGTCAGCTTGCTGAAGTTGTAGTGGTAGCAGATGAACTGTTTAAGTCAATGTGATTTCCTGGTATGTATTTTCCATCTTTAGGAGACAAAAGTGTTAGGTTGTCTGTAGTTTATGGTTGTTTTTTCTTCTTTTTTTTCCCCTTCTTTTCTTAAGCATAGTAATATAGAAAACGATTTTTCTATTCTGCACAAAAGCTAGTTCTGCAAGCATCCAAGCAATAGGATTATAATAAGATCTGGAAAGACACAATCTATCACCTATTGCTCAGAATGCATAAAACCAATCTTTCGAGCTAAGAGCTGTGATATTTGCACCATAGAATATATGTGAAAAGAAATGTGAAATTCATGCAAAAAGAATGAGCAGTCTTGGAGATTTTGCTGCAACAAATGCAGACTTTGCACTGTAAGCATAACAAACTTTAGCTGTAGCTTATGCTCATTTTAATTTCTTTTGAAAGTAGTATTTTCCAGGCTTCTGAGAGTCTTTGGTGACAAATTATACATACTTATAGATAAAAACAAGTAAAGAGGAGACTATTCAGCAGAGGACAAGAAAATGCAGAAGTTGTTACCTTGAATTGTTTTTGTCACATACTGTAAGTACTTATAGAGCCTTCTAATGAATATTGTATTGCATTATGTGCACTTAATTCCTGAAGTCCATATATTCCCACCACTTCCATATGTTACATTTTAAATCATAATTATTCAATATAGAAAATCAGCAGGTTAAACCGGTGGCTTAACTTCTAATTTGCATAAGGAAAGATCCCTCATCAAAAATACTGACCTTTACTTCTTTAGCAGATGTTGTGATCTCTCTGTCAGAGTGAGCAGCCTTTTCCTGAGCTGCCTTCTCAATCTGTTCTTTTAAAATCTGTGTTACAGTCTTTGGGAGCTCTTCATTCTGAGCTGAATTGATTACTGCAATGGGAAGAAGAATAAAAAAGATTGGTTTTCCTCCAACCTGCATTTTATGAAATTGACTTTATCAGTGAATTATAAAACATTATTATCTTGGGAAAATTGTATTTAGCCTTGTAGAAGTCAGGAGAGTTACTTGATCAGTACAGAAATCTGTAGAGAAAATGACAGAATAATTTTTTAAGGACTACTGTTTTGCCATACCTGAGTGGTGTGGCAGGGCCAAAGGGTGACTGAGGTCTGTGGGAGAATGTAATGCATGAATTCTCGTTCAAGGGTTGAACTGCAGAAGCAGCAGTGTCTTAACACTGTGATCATATTCTGCAGGGTTATTCAGTTCAGCTACAAACTGAACCTTAACCATGCACTGCTTTGTATGTAGATGGACTAGTGTTTGCCTGTATTTTCAGACAAGTTGTCAAGTTCCCCATTCTTTCAAGCAACTCAGACCATATTTAAAACCACATCCTTATGCAAATGTAATCTCTTCATACTGAATTCTAAACTAAAGTCCCGTTGAAGTTAAGGAATGTGCATTGCTGAGAATTTGGAACAGTGTGTGTTTTCATGTTTGTATGCTAAGAACAGTATGTTTGTGGCTGTAAAGACATTTCCCACTGCTCGTTTGTGATTATTCGCATGCCACTTCTTACCTGTGTCATGCTGAGTGAATGTAGAAGCCATTTTCATTTCATGGGTAACTTGCTCATGAGGAGAAACCTGTGCACAAAACCTTCACTTTAGTCATGATTTAGTGCAATGCATAAGAATTTTACATACTTCTGAAACCATGTTTAAAATATTATATAGATGAAAAATATGAATGAATATAAATATGAAGAATATAAATATTATAATATGATTAATATAATAATATAATATGAAGAATATAAATCTAAAAATTATCATGATAAACCAATAAGTGTCCAATGAGATGATTATTAAATTATATAGTTACCTCTTTTGTTTGAGAGGCTTCTGTTTGGCTTTCTTTGGAGGTCATTTCATTGCATTCAGCTTCCCTGGTGCTACTTGATACTGTGTGGTGCCTGATACTTGATGTTTCCTCGAGACAAAACAAAAAAATTCACGTTAACAGCTATTAGTAAATCAGATTTATTTTTTTTTTTTTGCCTGAAGGGCTGTCAGAAATTAATTCTAATGTAAGTGGTATAACTAGAGCAGCCATTTACAGCAGGGTGCCACTGTTATTATCTTTCGTATTTATTGCTATCAACATTGGAACAGGCTTTTTAATAACACAGAAGATGTCAAGTCTTTGTTACTGCAGCAAGACACTTGCCAGCAGATACGGCCAGCTGCATGAGTAGATATAATGCATAACTGGACTGGAAGGGGGCAGAGGTGACAAGGAGGATTTGTTCTGGCTTTATGTGCTGTGCCTCCAACTTGTTGCGTGGCAGTGGGCATAACGCTGCATAATGCATTTTTTTGAAAGGAAGTGTAATATGTCTGTATGAGGTGATGACTCTCTACATATACTTTATAAAGTTCTTCCAATGCAAAAATCATGCTGAATTGCAATTGTGAAAAATATGACCCACAGAATAGCCACAAGATCCCATAAAATATGCAGGGTAGTACTGTAACTACAGGCCAGAAAACTGCAGTGTAATAATCAGAGTGTATCTTCAGGAGTTTAAAGCACTCTCCAAGATGTCTGTGTAAACTGATTTCTCAGTCTATCTGTGTTTGGCTTGGCTTCAGATTCTGACAGTGATTTGTGTTCTTATTTGAAGCCTGCCATTGAACCTGTGTTACATCATTACCAGTGTCCATGAGGTACTTTGAGACTTTGTGATTAGAAGATATAAATCTGAAAGATTGAAATTATTTATTAAGGCAGCACTCCTGTGCTTCCTCTCCCATGCACACAGAGACATCTAACAAATAATTTCACTCATGTCAAATTGTATTTTCTTCATCCTTTGTTAGAAGGAAGCTTGTCTATTAGTTTCTACTGATAATAAGTTTTCAAATGGAAGGAGCTTCTGGTTCCCTCCAGCAAGAGCTTCCTAAGTGTTCAGTGAAACCTGAACATGAATGGAGGCACTACTGTCTTTTTGAGATTGCTGCTGTACATCTAGTGCAACATAGAGCTGTAAGCTTCCTGCATCTCAAGTCCTGACTGCTACTTGAAATTCACTTAATTGTGGGGCAAGAAATTAGCTCTTTCTCTTAGTCATGCCATGAGAAAGCATGCATTTATGGGATTTATTCCACCTTCAAACTAAGGAATGCTTACACTGCTTGCATCTCCACTAATATTTCTGCTGAACCAGTAAAGGGGTCATCTACTCCCTGCAGTAGGGAGCAAGGGTTCTTAGATCTATGACAGAGAAACACCGAGCATTCCCTCCATGGGCTTTAGGAATTCTTTTCCACCTCTGTGCTGCCAAGTCCTGTTTCAGCTATAAGATGAATTAAAACTGTACGAACAAAAGGTAGAATAAATTTTCTTATTCCTGGCCCAGTAAATGATTTAGTGCATTACCAGTATCAAAATCAATCCTATCTGAATTGTCAGAGTGCATTGAGGCTTGAGAAGAGAAGTTCACAGCATTTTGACCTGCTTTTACAGGATGTCCTGTTTTGTGCTTTCAGGTTCTGTGTACATAACAGTTGTGAGGAAGCTGCACAACATTTGAGGAGATGTAGAGCTAACCACATACCAGCTTGAAAAGAGGCAGTTCAAAAAGAATGAAGTGCAAATTTTTCCATCTATTCTCTGTTTAATGACTGTGTAGGTGTGTGTCTAATATTCCTTTTCCTTCTATATGGGTGTGCTTTTTAATATATTTATGCATATATATGCTTTTTTCATTTAAGATATGCTTTTCTGTTCTAATGTGCATGTTTTAGATATGTAATTCAAGCTCTCATTACTGGAAAAGCTCATTCATGAGACATGAAATATATTCAGAATACTCATCATGTGTCCTTTGAATGGTGTGGGGTATTAAAAAGAAATATAATTAGACTTAATGTAGTCAGGAAGCAAATCTAATCTGAATGTCACTAGTGCTTTATGCTGTAACTTTGGTACTGCTTATGAAGTAGTTGCCATATTGCAAAATACCATAATAATTTAATGCTATAGCTATAGGCCATCTAAAATGCAGCCCAAACATTATGAGCCAGATTTTGACGACATAATTACACAGCCTTGCTCTGGGAATGCTGGGAGGAAGAGGGACATGGAGGATCTCTTTTTCTGTGTGTCAGTCAAAATGGCTAATTGAAATTCCAGTAACAGGTTGTTAAATGGTGCTTGTTAATTACTCCAGACAAGTGGATAGTTAGAAGACCTTTGGTTTCATCCCTCCTCTATAGCTGCCAGCTGTTGGACTGTAGGTACAATTAATTTAGTCTACCCCATTATGGTTTGTGACATGTTTTGTAGATCCCATAGACTTTGTAGTATATTCTATAAAATTGGTCAATTACATTTTGTTTATGGCATATCACAAGAAGGGTTCAGAAAACACTGTCAGCTGGGTGATTGTTGGCATGCTGCTTGCTTGTGAATGGTTTTGTAAAATTTTTACATTTTCTTTCAGACTTCTTTATCCTTCTTTATCCTGTCTCTCACATTTGTTTCCCGTCACCCTTTGTGTGGGCTGCTGGCCTTCCCGTGCATATCTGCATGGTGTTTAACACAGAGGACTAGAGTGTACTGTTATGTCTCTGGGTAATAAGTCATTCTAACCTAAAACAATGCTATTTAAAAATAAACATGCAAGTCCAAGAGTAAGTCTGTATAAGTTTTGTTAGAGAAGTGTTCTTTTTATGTAAGCATTCAGATTCTTTTACTGAAGAGAACTGTAATTGCTACACATATTTTATGATTGTGGCCCATACAAAAACTTTAGCACTTCTGTACTGCAATAATTTAGATAGAATTCTTATTGAAAATGTGCCAAGATTTGACTTATCAGTAACTGTTCTGTGTAATTTAGACCATAGTTTGCTTTTTTGTGTTGACATTTTTAGTTTCCTTCTGTTCTAATAACAAACAAAATATGCTTTCTCTTTCAAAAATAGAACTGATTTTCAGCTCATAATATGTACACTACATTATATGTATACATGCATAAAGTGTGTATACAGTTCTCTGTCTATGGAAGTATGTATTTCAAGGGGATCAAATGGCTCAGAAGTTCATCCAAGCACAAGAAAGACTTCTGCTATCTCACAATTGATGCATGATGTGTTTAGTTGAACTGTACATTATGATCAACATACAATCTCTCAGAAGCTGGCTAATGTAATGTTTATGTATTGGCAAATAGAGAACTTTCTCTTCTAAATGAACAGCATGTACAAACTTGTAAGCAGCATTGGAAGTAAATCCACTGATTTCTGAGCCTGAATCTTCAGTTACAAAGTTAGTGACGATGGAATGACTATTTGCCATGGATCTTCATTTCATCCTCAAAGCAATGCTTTTTTTACCTATTTATGTTCTTAGCAGAGTCTCACTGCACTGTGAGAGTCTGGCAGAAATTTCTCGTAAGAACTTCACTTATCTACACTTCTTCCCTATGATTTGTCAGCCTTGCTTATTTATATGTATGTACTTAGGGTGTCTCGGGCACTATATGAAAGTTTTTAATAAAAATATAGGGTTTTCACCATTCACTGACATTGTCCCATTATTCAATCTTATTCTCTGCAATTGCTAGAAAATTGGCAATTGCTGCAGTAGCCATCTTAGGAAATTCCTCTGGAATGACCCTCAGTGAAGAAGGTGTAGCTATGCCTGTGTCAGTTCTGACATTCTTTACTATAAGGTTGAGTGAATATCAGATGTTTTCTCTGTTTGTCACTCTTTTGCTGTGCTGGAGGTTCAGCTCACTTGCCAGGCATGGCTCCTTTCTGACACTGGGCACTGAGGCTGTGCCTGAGCAGTCAGGTAGCTGAGCTGGGTAGCAAAGCACTCCAGGCTGGCACCTTCACAGGTGTAACACCAAAGCTCTTCTCATCTTGGTGGCTGATGCTAGAAGGTTCTCATGGTGTCAGTGGTCAGAACCCAGACCAGATCTTAATCAGACTCTGGTTGAGTTTTTGAGCACAGGATAAGTCTGTGATCAATTTTCATTGCTGCTCACCATTTTGGGCATGAATTTATTGAACTCTACTGGTATAATGGCACCTATTACAAGGAACCAATTGCCAGTACAATCTAGAGAGCTAAGAGTAATGGCTGCTGCCTGAGAAAAACGGGAAGATGAATAGTTATTATTTGCATATTTGATGACAATATTTTGAATGAAAGTCATGAACTCCTTATACAATAACGGAATATGTAGTAGAATGTTCAGCTATTTAGATTACTGTTTAAAAATTTAATTGTATCCTTATTTTATCTTAGATTAATAGTTTGAATTTATCCAGATCTAGACATCTGTCTTCAAACTATGTGTTTTCTCTGTTTTGCCCCAGGATGGATTCAGTGACCTTGAATAATCTTTCAACTACTTAAGTGTATAATCCCATTTTCCATGAAAGTGCAGTTATGTTACATAGAAATGGGATTTTATGGTCTTTCAGCAAGTTATTTAACCTAAATTTAAAGATGGTTCCATATGGTCTGAGTGATTTCATTTTTCAGTGTATGTGGCTATTTCTGCTGGTGATTTGACAGAGTGTCCTCAACTAGCCACAGAGGAAAAATACATGGACAAGTATGTTTTGAGGTCACATCTTGACTGAAGAAATGGAACCATTATAGTGGCTTTGTGGAGAGATGGATGTCCTGGGAAAATGCATCTACACATCACAGAAATGAAATTATTGGGTTCTGTGTAAGAGAAAACTCATGTAATTTCTGTACAGGGTTCTTTATTTCTTCAGCCAGAAAACTGGCAGGTAGAGTGGGTCATATCAGAAAAGTAGGTACATAACACTTCCTATTACCACAGATTACGCACCAGTGTGAGTATGTCCCACTATGGCATTTTTCTGCTTACTTAAAGACATATTAATACCCCTGCAGCAAACTGTCTTCTTCCCTGCAAACTGAAGTTTTGCTTGTTGTCTGTGCAAATTGTTGATATAAGTATTAATGTATAAGAAATGAGAGATGAGTGGTAGATATGATGATATTTATTTAACATTAAAATAAACCTATGGCAAAATGTTAATGTGTCTTTTTCTACAAAGCTGGGAGAACAATATTGCTCAAAAATCTCTCCAGGAAGTGCAGGTTGGTAAGGAAATTTACTGTTTTTCAGAGTGCACAGGACAGATTGTACAGTGTTTTATTGCAGGGAATTTCACATAGTCCAAAATCATTATCTCCTACAACAATTTTTCATGGTATAGACTAACGAAGCAATGAAATGTGAAGGTCTTTTATCTGAAGTCACACTTAGCTGCTGCTTTGTTCTACTTTCATGTAATGTCTGTGTTCTTCTGTGCAATTTTTGATCTGTTTAGGGAAATTTATTAGATTTAATTCAGTGGAAGCAGGAAACTCCTCTTGAAAGAGAATGACTTAATATCAAGTGCAATAAATGCAAAATATCACCATGACACATGATAATGTATAAATCACAGTCTTATAGACAGGTTTCAGTGTAAAATACTGCTATAGTAATAATATGCATTACTCAATCTAAGTCTAGTTGAGTCTAGTCTATAGTGAGTGTTCATCAGCATAAAAAATATATTAATCCCGTGGTATATCTCAAATATAAAATTCTATGAGTATGAACATTAGAGAAATGTTGTTTTAGTCATAATGAAAACTCGTCAGTGAAGCAAGCAATCATATTTTCTCCTCAGTTATCTAGCAGGGCATACATAATTTGTTAGTATTAAAATGCTGTTGTTACCTGTAGAGATCTATGCTGGAGCTGGTACTGAACAAAGGTCTTTTTTGGGGACATCCTTTGCACTTTCTCAAATTGTTTCCTCACTGCTGCCAGGCCACCAGGCACAGTACAGAACTTGGTCTTCTGTGAACTCTGGAGTGATAAAATAAGACCAGTTGTTTTCTATTTGTGCTAAAAACATATTTCTGTGACCTATTTTTTTTTTCATTCACGAATGACTCAGACAATCGTGAATACTGTTTTTGGCAAGTTCACAGACCACTGCACAGTAGCCATACTTGATGATTTAGACAAAGTTTTGCTTGACTCAAATCTTGAGCACCAAAAGAAATAAGTCCCATCTGCTTGATTGGCAGAAACAACCACTTTCCAGAACAATCCTTCTGCTGTTCCCTCTTCTACTTGTCTCTTCTGAATTCTGTGGCATTCAGAGTTGCCACCTGGTCCTCTCTGTGTTTCCAGTGGGTATTGTTGAAAAACATGCAGAGAGCTTCAAGCAGGCCTTTGTGAGATGATCTGCCTTTCCCAACAACAGCAATGAAGGTCACAAGAGGGCACTTATCCTCAGGCTTCTTGTTCTAGTTCTGTCCTTTATGTATTACTTTTTAGATGGTATTGGATGAAACTTTCAGCATTTTAATTTATTAATCACTATGCAGAAAAAAGCCCACCCAAAAATTAGGAATACATTTGTAATGAAGCTACTAAGTAAAGTTAGATTTTCTGCTTTTATATGAGTAAGTAAGCAGATCATAAAAAAACAGGTTTCTTTTTTTCCCTGTGATGAAGGCTACATGAATATATATGTACATGGATATTTGAGTGTGGAAAGTAATTGTTTTAATGAATGAACATTTCAGGCACACCTTAACAGCCATTTGGAGATATTTTGAGCAGATAAATGCAGTTATGGGTCCCCTAATGAAAGGTATTAATTCCCTTTAATGGGTCCAAATTTAAAGTTCCTTCTTTCAGGCAACTATCCATTTCAGCAAGAAATTGCACGACTTTTCTGAGTATAAATGAAATAGTTCCTATGTGCTCAACACAGCTAGATTGGGACAGGCTTCGTGCAGTTCTTTTCATTGTGAGAGAAAGTACTAACCAGCAAAATTTCCAGTTGCTGGTCTAGGGAATTAGGACCTTCTCAGACAGATGAAATGCAGGACTCTGCCCCACATATATGCCAAGCAGTTGGGAAATATGGAAGTCAGCAGGCAGGAATTTGAGGGCTGGAAAACACCTGGGTTCTGGTGGCTGTTTTCACTTTGTGGTTTCTGGATTATCCAGAAGGTCCCTTCAGGCAATGCAAACCCCTTTTCCCAAGACTAAAGTGCAGGTGAGACTGGGAATCCTTCTACAGCTGTACTTGCATACGGATGATGTCTGGTGAGAGCTGAATTGTAGTCCTTCTTTTGCCAGACATGGTTTCTGATTTACAGAAATTACTCTGGCCTAGTTTGCAGTGAGTAAAAGGTGTTCTTTCCATGTGCTGAAAGCTTAGTGTAAACAAAGACCATTGCCATTCTCACATTTGAGCAAGTGCCCATAATGCCTTCCTTTCCTTATACAGGGGATCTGAGCTGCAACTTCTAGCTGGGATTTTAAGATATGGTAAAATCACACTTTTTAACCCCTAGTGTTTCTGCAGAACTGAGGAAGGTTTTCCTGGCTGAGATCTGAAGACACAGTTTTCAGATATTCCTGACTGATAATTCAGTGTGTGGTAAGGAGGTCTATTTTACTAGTTTATAAATTCTGTTAACCAAATACATTATGTGCTACTTGGTATCAATATTTTAAAATTTTCAGTAAAATACTTAATCCTATTGATAGACATGTAGAGGGAGATGTAAAACAAAATGAAGTTTTTTTTTCCTAACTACTCTTTTATATAATGCGAATTTTAAATAATTTTATTACAAACCAACACTTTTTCGTACACCTTGTCTCACAGAGCTACTATTTTAAAATGCAGCAATTTCAAAGTCTTCCGTTTGAACAGCAATAGGTCTAAACTTAATGTGCTTTTGAATATGATTTTATTATTTAGTAATAATTTCAGTAATGCAGAAGCTGCTGTCTTAATATATCACAAGCCTGTGGCCCTAATAAATGCAGCTCATGCAACAGTGAAAGAAAAGCCCAGTCCCTTTAATGAGTTAAAGGGAATTGTCCAGATGACCAAAGCTTTATAGCATGAGAAATCTCCCTCAGCAGAGATAGACTGATGCATCAATAAGTTTGCTAAGTAGGGTTGTTAATTTAATTGTTAATTTAATGTCAAATTTTGATCCTCATAATGGTCCATCAGTCAGCTTGGATAAATGAAGAATGCAGGATATGTCACTGTGCAAATGGAGAGGTAGGAAGGTAAGAAACCATTGATATCTTACATGGGCAAAGGACACAGCAGCCTTGTACATTGCCATTCTTTCTTTAAAGGAGACAGTCTCCTGGAAGTCCAGCAGTGTGTTATCAGCCCTGGGAGTGCTCTCTTTAGATAGTCCTCTTACAAGTTTGCGAGACTCCACTGTAAGTACAAACAGACATGATATTTTCTAAGAGGAAAATAGCTACAACTTTTCTAAATCTTGAAATAAAAGCAGTAGTAGACAGAAGAAGTAACATCAATTTTTTCACAAGTTTATCTTATTTTCGATTTAGAGCTTAGATAGCAGAGAAAATTTTAAGTCAATGAAACTTTTCAGAGTGGGGGAAATTTCTTGGCTAAAAACAATAAGCTTTTTAATTAAAAAATTATAAAATTTAAACAATAAGCATAGTATTTTTCTGATGGTGTTATATTTGCATTATTTATACTATAAAAAGTAATTTTAAGTGCTACAAATAATCTGTTCTAATTAGATATCTTATGTTCTAATTTGCCTTAGACTTTACAGTATTAATTTGACCACAGTCTGTTCTGAGTCTATTGTAGATTTCAGTTGTTTACTGATCTTACATTAGGGTATGTATTAGTTGGTTTAGTGTTACTAAAAACTTGTAGCAAATTATCTCCATTGCTCACTATATTTAAACCTTGATTGAAGGTGTGAAGAGGTTATAGATTTATCCTGAAGTATTTGCAATTCAGCTCCAGTGCATGTGGAGACAACAGCTCGGAGGACTCCTGAAAAAGCAGTTCTGAGTTACTAGCACTAAGAGGTTCTTCTGCTGCTTTCTGCACTCATTTGACTGTGTCAAAAGAATTCCTTGTACTCCAAAAAGTACCTTAAATTTAGTGTAAAGGTATTTTTCCTTCTTTTAGACAAAGGGAAAAAGTATACTGTGGTCATCTCTCTTGTCTGTGATAAGAGAAATGCAACAAAAAAAAAAAAGAAGTGAATTTTGAACAGCTGTCTGTTCATCCGGCAAAGAACATAGTGCCAGGGAAAGGATATCCCACCAAACAGGGAAGATTTCAAAGGCACACTTGGCCTTTCTACCTGTTCCCTCTAAAACTATTATGCTGGCATAAGTGTTCAAGGTTCAGGTATAGCAAGAAAATATAAGAAGTAATTCTTATCTTCAGTAAAAATCAGATGCAGGCATGCATAGAAGAGTGATCTCAGTGTAAATATACTCAGTCTTTTTTAGGATTTTTACATGACCCTACTCATAACTTATGTAAGGATAATTTTCTTTTCTATTATGCTTATCCCATGCAGTAATTTTGCATATTTCATGTTATCATGATAGACAAAATAATTGTACAGTTCAAGAAATAATAATAGCAGCATTGAAAGAGTCAATGAAAGTCAGCTGAAAGTAAAAGAAAGATTTTCAGGGAAAGTAGAAATCCAAAGAGAGAGAAAACGGCTGTTTTTCAAATAAGAAGTCTGTGCATTAAACCAAAGCTAACCAAAACCATGGAGAATTTTAAAGTACACTTTGGAAACACAGAGGAATATTCCACCAAAGCCAAAAAGTGTCAGTTCATTTTTAAAGGCAGATTGAATTATGTAACACACCAGAATGAAATTTTTAAGCCACTGCTTTAATTCTTAAGAATATTTAGGTGTTAAAAATCTTTCTTGGTATTTTGGTTCAACAAGGGATTTTTTGGATTGTACACAGTCATAAGAATGCTTTCATTAAGTGCAATGGGAATACTCATGTGCGTGAAGTTAGACGTGGTTTAATTCCTTGCTGATATGGGGCCAATGAATTTAATGGACTGTTTTAAAAAACATTTTGATAGATACATATTATTAACCACCTGGGGAGTAAAAGTAATAGAAACTATTCTCTTGTTAGCTTTAAAACCTTTAAACAGAATTTTTTTGTCTTAAGAAGCTAGTTGGTTTATAACATAATGTAAAACTCTCTGTAATGGTATAAGAGGTTATATGATCTAAACTTCTGCTCATTCATTTTGCTGTAAGCTTTTCTCATTCAAGAGAACTTGAAGGTGTAATACATTCTGATTCTTTCAGAGATAAATGTATGTTTTAAAATGAACTAATAAGAGCCTTATCAAGCTGAGCTATGCCAACAAAATCTGTTTCCCTTTGTCATATGGGACTTGTACGATAGTATCTCTTTCAGAAAATTTATTTTTTTATTAGTCGTGAGTTACATTAATTCTACAAAGTAAACTAAGCTTGCAAAATCATTTGTGCATAATAGAACTTGAGAAATCTGGCTTTTTGCCATTTTTTT
The DNA here is from genome assembly GCF_030490865.1 of Poecile atricapillus. Lineage (NCBI taxonomy): Eukaryota > Metazoa > Chordata > Aves > Passeriformes > Paridae > Poecile > Poecile atricapillus. The sequence continues at coordinate 18,785,106 of NC_081253.1, read as the reverse complement.
CCCCAACAATATGCCTGCATAGCTACTCAGTATGTCTTCAGGTTTCCATGGTTGCTTGAACAGCAATACTAAATTGTTTTTCAGTGGAGACAACAGAGGTTGTTGGTTGCTGATACTCAAGTCATAGAGTTTGCAGTAAATTTTGCTCAATACCTTTTCTAGGAAAATAAGATTTTGGCCTAGCTGGAACATTTTGGAAAAGCTTCCATAGCACTTCAGTGCTTTGAGGGTATTGTTCTTGCTGAAAAATTGAAGCAAGTTGGCATATATTTATATTGGTTATAAAAAACTGAAATCTCATGGTGATGGGAGAAATAATCTATGGATCAGCATTATCTTATTTTTTTCAGGACCTGACTGTTTATTCAAGTGCAGAGTTGCAGATTTCAATTCCTGACTTCAGCTATTAGAAGTTTAAGGGTTTTCACCAGTGGTTTCAAACTAAAATGAGTCTTTAGGGAATTTACTTTTCCTAAGACTGTCTGCATGCAAAATGGGATATTATGGCTCTCACAGGAACATAGAAAAACATTATCCCTATGGATGTGTCACATTTTTGAAAATGTGTATAAGAGGTATGAATTGTTGACTGTGCATTTTTGCATAAATCATATTCTTTGTTATTCCTGGTGGATCAAAAAATGCTTTTGAACCATAAAGTGCCGTATTTAGACTCAGAGGTAGAGTGGATATGGAATGGAGGATTCTGTTTTGTAGTCAGAGAGGAAAAAAAAAGGTTTTGTACTAGAAATCTCTAAAAGGAGAAGGGGAAAACACCCCAAAATAATCTTTAAATCCAAAGATATCTGAGAAACTTCAGAAGATGCAGAGAAGAGGCACAAAAAATACTGCCACAGAGAGAACTGTAGCTCTGTCTAATTAGTGTTAGATAGTTGTGGAGGGATATGGTCATAATCATATATAATTATCCTTCAAAGATGGAATGAGCAGGCATTAAAGATGTCTTTAATTTGGTGGGGGAAAAAAGGAAAAGATAGCCAATGGCTGAAAGTTAAACTTGATAAAAGAGCAGGTCTGTAGTTTGAACAATGAGCTTAATAGACTTAGCAGCATTAGCTAGAAAAGGTCTCATGCATTCAAATTTCCATTTAAATTTCTAGAGTATGAAATAGATAAATATGCAGTCTAAACATTTTCTGATTAAAAAAAGAGTGGAATCAGTAATTGTTTCATATGATGTAGAAGGCTTATTAATTTTATTGGAAGACTGGATAAGCCTTTTAATGCTATTTATCTGGGTAATCTGTTATTTTATATAATGTCAAGTTCTAGACACTCAGAAGTCAATAAGTGGTTTTCAATAAGAAAATTTGATCATGCATATTCTTTCTCTGTTAAAACAAACTAAAGCACAGATATAGGCACTTTTTGATATGGTCAAGCATTGGTCTCCAAAGTGGAGTATGTGCACCCCAGGGGCTGTGCAAGACTGTCCTTTGGGGTGCAGGAATCTAGGGGTTTTTTGTGAATAAACACTTTTCAACTAATTTTTTTCATCCATCCTACTTAAACTTTTATTTTGGTGTATGTTGTCTAAGGTTGTACTAGTAGAGTAGTGCAGATACACGATTTGTAAATAAATATACAAACATTGGGAGGGCATACTCATAAATATTTTAATGGTAGAGGTAACCATCAAAAAGGTTTGGAGACCACTGCCTTAAAGCAAGGTATCAGGTCAATGTGGCAATGCTAACCTTCAGAGCTGTTGCTATGGCCATTTTCTGATGACATCTTTTCAAAGATTGCTCTCCCTCTTTTCACGCTAGACTCCTCCTGAGAGATGGCAGAATGGTTCCCAGGCTGACTCTTCAATGGTGATGAAAGTGAATTCCTCTCACTTTCTGTTTCCTGTTAGAAGACATCAAGAGCAAGATAGCATAACAAGTTATTAATAAGAAAGAGATGTGGGTTTTGAGGCAAAGGGAGTGTACAGAGAGCCAGTGGATTGAACACCAGTTGCTCTTTTAAACACTTTCTGTGCACCGAAAAGTTGAGAGAGGAAATTTTTTTAACTTCATTTATCATTACGTAAGAATATGTAAAAACAGCAAATATGTCTTGGAAATCAGATGTACATGGGCATTTGTACTTCAGAAATTTGATTTTCAATTCTGCTGTGACTTATCAACTGAATTTATGTTATCACAGTAGCAGGTTAGTATTCCATACAGATAGTTTACACAATATCATTAGAATCTCAAAATCATTCTGTGGCCTCAGCGCTTCAAGGCAAAATGGGTACATTATTGCTAACTAAGGCTTAATGTGTTGCCGTTTGTGTTTTGGAGTGCTTCTCCTTCCTTCCATGCAATGTGCTACTCAGTATGAAGTTGGACATAACAGCTGTAAAATCTCATCTTACAGCTCTTATGTTAATAACTGAAACTGCTGCAGTAGCACAAATTTTGCTTTTAGACTTAGATATTACACATTGTTTGTGTAAGAAGCTCCATGACATTTCCATGCTCTTGCCTCACTAGTCTGTCAGTACTCTCAGGCAGTCAGAAGTGCCCCAGTGGCTCTGTGCCAGTGAGACAAGCTCTGTGACCAGGCTGGGTTGCAGTACACAGCAGTAATGGTGGGCAGTCGCTGCACAGGTAGGAGAGAGAGCTTGGCCAGAATGAGGGTGTGCTGAGAGGAATGGTGGGTGCCAGGGGTAGCAGGTGGCTGAAAGGAATAGGGTATTTTTTGTGGGAAGAGCTATGGCTAAAAAATGCTATTAATTTTGTCCTCTTTTTCAGAGTTGGTTATAAGTTACAGTTACAGCCTAGTCTTAATTACGGTATTTTGGTTTAAAACCACTCAAGAGCTGACTGTTATTGTCTTATGGACAATCCATGATGCAGAAATGGCTCTGCAGAGGAGAAATGAGGGATGGGGAGGGAGAGAAGAAATTAAAAGAAAATGCAGCTGTGCATGTTGTTAGATCATGTTTGTCTCCTCCAGGTACTGCAGGCAGCCAGTACCTGGCATACATGAGAACAGCCTCAGGATCATCTTGTCCCAGCATTGTGTGTGCTTTCCCAAGTGAACACCAGAGAATCACTTTAATTATGTTCTAACTTCTACAGTATTAGAACAAAAGAGAGAACTCAAAATATGCTGTGTTATCAATTGCCGTTGGCATAGTTGAGAACAAACTAGTCTAGGTTGTTTTTTTTGGTGTGGGTGTTGTTGTTGGGGTTTTTTGGGTTTTTTCATAATTTCTATTACTTTTTTTCCTGTAGATACCAGTAATAGCTAAAAAGTTCAGAATTTACTGTTTCTTACACTTATTCTTGCAAACCAGGGACCAATATAAATTTGATTTATATTTTTCTTGACTCTTACAAATTTTATTCACTTGTAGCATGTTTCCATGATGTTTTTTCAAATTTACATCTCTGTGGTAAAAATTCCATTACCTATAAAATTCAAATAACTTAGTATTTTACACATGAATTTTAATAAGAATTTGGAAAAAATTAATGCATCTTTTTGGACCATTTTTAATATGAATTACAGTAATATCGGCCCTACTGAAGAGGTGTTCATGTAAATTCTTTTATGGAGTGACTTCTAAGATGTGGGCTACTATAGCAGAAGGTACTTTCAGTCTCAAGCTGCTCTAGCCCCAGTTTGCAAAGAGCATCCCTGTCATAGTGGGGGCTTTGGGGTGATGATTTTCTTGCATGATGGCTCCAGCTGCAGTGCTAGAGCTCAGATTATTCTCAGGAAATGGTATTTCCTACTGTGAAAAAGTTATTGAAGAGTGTTATGATTACCATAAACTCAATTTAATCAGGATAAATTTAATTTGCATTCTTTTCTACTGGGGTATCTACACAGATAACCTAATGACAGTGAATGTCAAAGACATCTTCGTAATAAGGATAGAATTAACATTTAAAAAGGCACTGAGGCAGTGCCAAGAGGTGCTTAATTAGAGGCTAATACATGCAACTCTTGCAAAACTTGCCAAATGGAAAGTAAAAGATTTTTTTTTTCTTTCTGATTAATGCAGCATTCAGTTCATATCAAGCTTTTGTAACTATACATGTATTCTTGGTGGGATCAGGTATTTAACTGGGACATAAACTGTTCCGTTGAGCACTCTGTTAAAAGCATTTATACTGTTTCATTTTTGTTGGATATAAATTGTTGAAGTCTGTCCATACTCAAGTATCTTCCTGTAATTACTTAAGTTTTTGTACTGCTTCTGATATTATATTCTATTTTTGCATGTACTTCTCAGAAAAAGGTGACACAAGAAGCTATTTTTATGCTCTGATCTCATACTCTAGACATGATGAAAAGAATAAAGCACTGGAGTGCCAAATTTCAAGGAATATCCAATCATTACAGTTAGAAATGCCAACAGTAAAGATTCCAATTTCACTGGACTGCTGAGTGGCTATGCTTCATTTAGATAGTGAATTTTCCACTTGCTATCCAGTTCTGCACTAATCTAAAAGTCAGTAAGCCAGAACACATGAAGTTTTAAATAGAGGAAAACTATTTACCAAATTACTACTACCTTTTCTGTATATGTAGAACTGCTGTGAATTGCAAGAAGAATTTGCATTCAGCACATAAAGTACATTGTCAGATCTACTGTTAATGTTCAATGTGTTCAATATTTTTTAGAGGACATCTTTAAATGTATTCAAAAGATGCACATCCTCACCTGTGTGTGTTAACTGCATTCATTACATGTGCTACCTAAAGGAAAGCTGTCTACCACCTATCTTTCATTTTGTATGTGATGTCTGCTAAAAGGATGAATGTGTAAGAAAGGACAAAGAGGGGTAGAAGGAATAGGCCCAAAAAGAAAAGATAAAAGCGTAAATTTAAAGGAAAATAATAAATCCATAATTGGCTGAGGAGGTAGGAAATGAGTGGAGCAGTAGGAAAAGTGTTTACAAATCAAATCTGTTGCTTTAAAGTTACATAAAATCTCGATCTGTTAGTACATTTTACTTGGGTTTTAATTTTAAGTTAGGATTGCTATTCAAATAATTGTTTCAACGGCAATTCAGGTTTCACTTTCCGGAACAGACTTCTAACATTTACATTGGCTACAAAAAATTGGCATCTTAAATTCTAATTCAAAACAAGAGACTGCTTTGCTGGAGAGTACACAGAAATTATTTGAGGCTAATTCTTGTGCTGAGCAAGTTGATAATATATGTAAATCTCTCGATCACAGTGAAATATAGAAAACAGAAAAAAAAGATAAAACAGTACAATCTTGTCCTGTCTGGAAAAAATCTTTGGAAATACAAGCATGAGACAAGCCTATTTCTGATACATTTCTCATCTGTAAATAAAATTATGGTGAGAATCCATTCTGGTGCAATGGGAGTGCATAGAATCATGTCTGCCATCTGCTAGAATGCTGATGGCATTATTAAGATCGATGACAGACCCCCTCAAGTGACTTTTAGAGAGGAGTGCTAATAACACCTGCTACATAAACTCTCTGAAGCCAGTAAGGACACTGTTGAGACAAAGCCGTGGTTCTCAGCTGATGCTCTGCAATGCTCCATTTCACTAAGACAGAATTTCTCTGGAGGCTTTAAAAAGAATCCCTGTAGCTGCCTGGAACCTGCTCATTCATTTTATCTCCAGACTAGATCCAGAGATGCGTATCCTATTCAGCTGGAGACAGTTTTAAAATAAGACTATTTTCATTTGGAGGAAGGGTATAAAATAGCTGTGCCGTGTACATAAAAGAGAGGCCTGAAAAGAGCTCGTGTCAACCTGAGGAAACAGAAGATCTATTTGCAGAATTGCCATCTATGCTGGTGTTGGCTAGGATATAGTTGCTGGTTTTTTCACGGTAGCTGGTATGTTTTGAGTATGTACTGTAAACAGTGTTGAGTATTGCCATATTTCAGTTTTTGCTGACGTCCCACACATTTATATGCAGCCAATTGTATTATATTGATTTGAAATGTTATAGCACTCTTCACAGCATGATAATGAAGATTGCTGCTAAATCAGTAGCTGGACAATGGATTAAATAGAGGTTAACTGGAGGACATACAGTAGGTACAGAAATTTCCCTGCCTCAGCCAATCCTGTGCAGTGGTCCCTATCTACTGGTATTTTTGCAGTCAAAATACTTGTGTGTTTTATAAGCACATAAAGAAACTGAGGCTACAGTCAAGTAATTTGACAGTAGTCAAACTAGTTTGAAATAGCCTTTTTTAAAGTGTTATGATACTATAGTGATTGAGTAACATTTTTTAAAGTATGGCAGGTACCCTTAAAAAAACTAAATCAAGATAAAATAGATGAAGATGAAGATGGAAATTTATGAAGACTAAAAAATGAAATAAAAACCCCAAGTTGGTAGAAGTAAAACTTTCTGCAGCGTTTGAAAGCAAATTTAAATTAAATCACATAAAAATCAAAGAGAATTTATACTAAGTGGGTACCAGAAGTCTATAATACTAACTATCAGTACATTACCAGAAAAAGATGCAGAATAAGAAGTCTGGATCTGAAACAGCTGTGCTTAAAATGAAATATTTTAGAAGGAACAGCAACAGAAGACGATAGAGAATACAGGCAGCATGGCTTTCTGAGCAACATAAACAGGTTACAATTACCAGGCTTGGTTCAAGTAATGGAAACTGTTTTCTAAACCAGTGTGGTTAGTAACCAAGAATAATATCAGAGGTTTTTTTTTCCAGAATCATGACCTGGTGCAGCATAAAATGCTCTCCACATTGGAGGCACGAACTGAGGTTTGAAATGCAGTGAAAATTAAATGTAGTAGCTTTCCTCCTCTATCTTCTCCTGCCTTTTTAAATGTACAGATATGTACCAAACATTTGAATCGAATATGATAACTGGCACATTCTGTTTCTATCATTCCAAAGTAATTGGAAAAAAATCTACCACAATATTAAATACAATCCACACCAACACTTTTTTATAAAATTCTGCTCTTTTTTAGTGCAATAAAGTTTTAAGTGTCCACAATAAACTTACTACCTTCTTTGCATTGCAGTTTTAAAAGGAACACTGCTATATACTAAATTCATGTGTCAATTTAAGTTTATCCCTTTTTTCTTTATTGTATTTAACTTGAAGGGCATATTTAGGGATGTAATTTCTTATCTCTGTGTTTTCACCTGCACAGTGGAAATTTAGTAATCTTTATTTAATCAGTGCTACTGTTTGAATGTATGCAAGTATCAAACAAACATTATTTTTTGGGTGTTTTGTGAGAGCATGTGGGGGTTCCAGCTTTTTTGTTTGTTTCTTATAAATTCACAGACAATATTTGCTTTTCTTTGCACATTCTTGCTGAAATTTACTTAGATAGAGAGGCCTATCATTTTAGATTTCTCAACATTCTTAAAATATCTTGGTGTGCGTCTCTGCCTTTCAGCAAAATAAAACAATGATTGTAGAAGTGGTGTTTTCTAACATAATTGTTTTGTGTCTAGTATTGCTGCAGACATTTACATTCTTTCTGTTGTCATTTTCCACAGTCATTTGCTATTTCATTATTTTTGTAATTATTTTAAATAGCTGTAAATTATTAGAAGTATGTTATGATGTGAAAAAGAAACTAAAAAAATGAAGCAGAAACAAAAGCAGAGTCGGGAAGCAAATGGCTTAAAAAATGACCTCTACTTCTAGTTCTTGGTAGGCACTCTGTTCTAGGTGTACATACACACTTTCCTTTCCCTTCCCCTTTGTTTCCTTCCAAAATGTTGCCTGGGTGCTAAGATTTGACTATTTCCTGTAATGCTGGTTCCCAGATTTCACTGATACCACTTTTTAAATTGGACAGAAGCGTTTTGCTTTAGTTGTTCCAGCAACTTAGGCAGATCCCTCTGTTGTAGTCAGAAGCCAAAAGTAAAATGCACAGGCTTAAGCCTAGCTGCAGTCTTTCCCTTAGTACAAGGTCCAAGGAGTTGATGCATTAACAAAGCATAAATATATTTATTTCCATTAAATATATGATAATTTTAAAAAAGAATCAAATATGTGGTATAGTCTCTGATGTTCCTTCCAAAATTACAGAAAGTAATATATGTTCCAATCCCCAGTATCTGTCATTTATTTAGGAATTATACAGGGCACTGTCAACACATTTTGTTCTGTACATCACCAGAGAATTGCATGCTGGGAATTTTGGTGGTCAAAGCAGTCATGAACTTAAAATTCCTTGTAAATTTTTTCTCAGTGAGCTAAATTAAGTTTTACCCCACTCCTTTATTTTAATTATTATTTTTAATAGAATAGTTGTATGGGCTCTAGATAGCAACTATCTTTAGCAAAGGCTTTTTTATCTAATATTCATTGCATGTTTTTAAATTAGTTTTTTTTCCCCACAATATTACTATCTATAAAAGCTAGTAAAATTACGGGTTATCAGCATTCCCTTTTTTAGGAAATAGTGTTTTATTTGGTCAGATACTGGACTGATGTTAGAAAATGAGCAATAAGAAAAAATGAAACATATTCAACAATGGATGATTTGCAATGAGCATATAAAGAGGGTATTATAGGAAAGATGTAGCTACAGGGAATTCAAGATGAGCTATAAATGATGGAGTTTCTGAGTCAATAGGTATAATTAGGGGGAGTCTCAAATACAGTATTACTGTGGACCATTTTCATACCTACGGTCCAGCAGTGATATTTAATATCTGTGACAAAAATTCATATAAACAGCTTTAAAGAAATACAGTGCATAACTTGAACACTCCTGGGTATACAGAGTTCACAGACTGCCTAATTTGGAACAACATCTATTATTCCAAAATCCTTAATCAGGTGTTACAGTTGAAACAAACATACCATCACACCATGACAGAAGAGGAAAAAGAAACGGTGTTCAAGTATGGTAGTGGTGTTTTCTTTTAAATTTTTATTTCCCATTTGCTAAATGCCTCCTAATTGCTAAGCTTTAGATAATATGCCATGTTGCTTTAAAACTAGGCATGGAACATCTGGGAAGCATCTTCATAGCGTGTTTTTGAAAGAGACAACTGAGCAAGCAGAATTGCTGCCAACAGGGAAAACACAGAGCTAAAGGAGCAGAAACAGAGGCACACAGGTGAGATCTTTATAGTGAAAAGGATTCCTGAAGGATCTCTTTGGTTAAGACAGCTGATTTAGTAAAATGTATTTAGCAGGTGATTTGTACCTTCTATGCTATAATGGCCAACATTGACATCTACCCATGAGCTGCTACTACCTGTGCCTTGGACATGTAAAGATGAAAAGTCTTCTGTGCCGTACTTTGAAAATACAGAAACTGTTCTGCTTTCATGAAGATTCACAACAGTAACATGCAACTCCTGAGCACAATTTGTTTGGACCCATTCACTTCAACCTCACAACTTAAGAAACACGGTGAGTCCATTTCTCTTTGTACTAGATACTGTCAGAGAATAACAGAATTGTTAATGGTTTCTTCTCACAAATGCTGTTCAGGTTGGAGGAAAGATACCACAATAGAAACACTGGAGATTTTATTTTACATATATAATAGCCTGTTGAAATATTAATTGTGAGTATTGGTGCAGGTGCTTATTTGATTAACTTGATCATGTTCATTTGACACATTACACGTTGTTCTCTGCAAGCAATGTCTCTTTCATTCTTGTTTAATTTATGGGTATGCTCTCTCCTGCATACCAGCACCTGTATGCCTGATTCCTCAGGCTGTAGGTCACAAAGCTTATTTTCTTCCCAATAAACTCAGTGTTATGTTTTCCTACAAGCGCTGTTTCCAAAGATGTGCTAGTAATGACATATTTACTTCTCATCTTTCCACATCACTTTCATGCTTCAAGAATTGATTAAGCTACCACAGGCTGGTAATATGTTCCAAATAGAGCAGACAGAATGACAGTGAAAATATTTTGAGATTTGTTCTTTCTGACACACCAGACAAATACTCAAGAAGTTATTTAGGATAAGAAGTATTGTCTATAAAATATTGCAAGCTAAATTTAAACTAAATGTGGAGATGAAGTGAAAGAACTTGTTATAAATAAAACATACTTTTCCAAACATCATTTTCTAGCCACTCACTGTGGAAAGGAGCTGTGCCTTTCCAAGTGCTCTATGGTCAGTTTCCCACAGAGGTTATCAAGCTCTGATGCTGCTGGTTAATGGGTTGGAAACTGTACAACAAAAATAGACTTGGCTAAAGCGAGGTATTTACTGACTTACGTGTCAGAAAGGGAAGAAATTTTTTTTTTTTGATGACCTAGAAAACCCAGGTCTTCACCCTCAAGATCAAACTGTACAAAATACAATGCACATGGTAACTTGTTTCTTAAGTTGAAAGGTTTTAATATTGCTGATCCTTGCAGATTTAAAAATATTAATGATTATTTCTACAACACCCAGGTTTTGGATAATTTATAGATGATTATATCTTTAAAAAAATGCTTTCATGACTCTGTGTGTGTGTGCATGCGCCCCTTTTTAAGTCCCAGGTGTCCCATATTCCTCAGTTCCCCATCCTCTTGGTGTGCTTATTTAATAACACACAGTCACATAAGAGGTAGCATCTACATATGAAGGCAGAGCTTCTTTGCTTTTGTCTGCCTTCTGGAGACTTGAGCCAAAGAATAGTCAGTCTGCTATAATCCTGAATTTAACAGAAGGTAATTTCTAAATCAGGCCCTAAAGAAATATGAAAAATACCAAATCTCCTTTCTGTTTGGAATGAAATTACCACTTTTTGAAAATGAAGTTAGCTATTTGCAAAATCTAGTTTCTTCTTGCAACTACCACAGCTTACAGTGCACTGCAAAAAATTAGAAAAAAAAATTAAAATCATGTTCCTCTAGATCCTTTTAAAAAATGAGAGCAAAAGGAAACATGGTTGTATTTATTTCCATACACCTTATTGTTCTTTCATATGTTTCATGTAGAAACAAACATAGATACTTCTATTCTACAAATAGATTTATATCACAGTACTAGCACATTGAAAGGAAAACTCAGCCTGATGCTTTTCTTTTTTTCAGTTTTCCTAAAATGGAGGAGGTTTTTCTCTGTTTATTTAAATATTACAGGCTCATCTGTAGAACTTCAGTTAGCACAGATTTAAATGATATTGCTCCTTAACTTCAGTGGTCTTTACTGAAAGACCTAAAGGCAAAGCTCTGTCATATCTGCAGTAATACAGGTAGAAGTCCTGGAAATCTCAAGAACTGTCAGAAGCCTTTTATTTCTAAAAAATCGTTGGTGTTATACAGTCTTTTTGTTTTCTAGACTTCTACAATACCTGTTAATCTGCTGTATATATACATTCAAGTCTGTAAGGATATCTGTTACCCTGTTACCATGTAATTATGGTATTTAACAGCATCAAAAAAATTTGGACATAATTTCCTAGAGAAAATGTGCTTTGTGGTTTTAAATGGTCCTATTTAAATACTTCTCTGTTCCAGAAATAACTGTGATTTCTAGACTGCCTTCCTAGGAAATTCAGTCATCCCAGGAAGAGGCATTTGATGCACTGTCGAAATACTTTTTTTTTTATATATAACTGTACTCCACGAAAGACTAAATTCATCATAATAGATGAAAAATGCCTCTTTAAATTAAAATTTCAGCAGCCAAAAAACAGACAAATTTTTTAAGAGTCATGCAGAAAATATAGACAGTAATAAGATGAAAATGAGACGAAAATGAAATTATTGCGATTTTTTGAGGACAGGTGATCCTAAAAATCAGCCACCGTCATCCTCAGTACATGATATATTATGTATCTTTGTGGATTGTGAATAAGCAGTAAACAACAAGAACATTACAAAGCAATAAACCAGTATCTATTAAATCTTAGCATAAAGAGGACTTCCTTTGGAAAGTTTGGTTGAGGGCATATGACTATAATCCATGCCATCCTCTTGCTTGTAAAAATGCAACCTGCTCAGCCGTGCTTTATATGTAGATGAGTTTAATACTGAATTTTTGTAAGTAACTGGTGACACACAAGATTCAATTTTCCAACTGATCTGTCCTATTTTCTTTTTTGTAGCAACCTTTGTCATTGCCAAAGCTCAAACAGTAACTTCTCTCACTGTGAGGAAAAGGGGATGATTCTACCCTTGTAAGGTGAGATCCCATTACAGATGGTTTCCTCTGCTGTCCACACCTCCAAATAAAGCACAAAATGGTAAAGCTGAATTAAAGGCAGGAGACTAAAAGAGTTCTTAAGGATCTGCTAAAGGAAAATATAATCACTTTTTATTTGGAACACATTCAAATGTTTGACCAAAGCATAGTTGCTTAATAATTAGGCAAGTACTGAGTCAAGTTGCAAAGACCTCTGGAGAAACTGGTTAACAGGTATGGTGAAGAAGAAGGTCTGAAATGTTGATGTGTTCCAAGTGTGAATCATTTGTGCTCATTTCAAATCCAGTTTTGCATAAAGTTATACCAACAAGTGTAATGGTGTAACTGACATGGAGAAAATAGCTCAGAGGAACTGAAGAACTGCAGGTGATAAACAGGGATGGAACATGAGTCTGTGCCAATTCACTGATTAAACAGGGAGGAACAGCAGTACATTATAGAAGACCTTTGTTTGTCTGTATATTTATATATACATACATGCATAACATACTGTAATAGTTTGGGGAACTGTTTGTGAACAAAGAGGTTTGGGAAGCTTAATTTTTACCGTTAGAACAGCTGCGTTTCCTGGTGTAAAACATTGTAAATTCCAGTGAGAAGTCTGACAACAAGCACACTTTCTAGAAAGGCAAAAATTTAATACATCTTCCAAACTGTGAAAAACCAGGCCAGTTTAGAAATGAGTTAAATAAGAATAATTAAAGTGAGATGAGGATTGTTTCTCAGATGATCTGTAAGTTACCTGTAAAGAGCTGATACATTTACTTAGAAACTAAAAGCACAGGAAAAAGATTTCCTCTTAAGGGGAAAATAAAAAAAAAAAAAGAAACTGAATTTTTACCAAAAGCTGTTCTTCATCATCTGAAATTCAGGTTCCTTTAATTTGGTCTTTCCTTCTGGAATCTTTTCACATTAGAAAATGTTGATGCAAACAAAAGGGGGAATGCATGTGTCACAAAAATAATGAGTTAATGAAGAGATGAAGCTAAGATCCATCTGTATGCTTTTGTCAAATCCATCAATGCTGTATGGCTGACCATACAGCACTCCCCTTAATAGCAAGCTTTTCAACAAGGGCAATTTTGGGGCCATCCTGTGTACTCATTCCCCTTTATTCATCCATAGCAAAAATAGAAATGATGCAAGTGCAAACAGGGCACAAAACTGACCTACAGTTATCATGGGGTTTCCATTCTTTTCCACATTATGTGGCTATGCTAAATTAATATAAATGTTTCCAAGAGTGCTGATGTTGTTTGTTTAGACAGTTTTAATGAAGGTCTAACCTTTTACATTAAACATCAGTTGGCTTTGTTTACTTTTTAGGCAGAAGTTCATATGTTTTCAGCAAAGGACACAATTTAATGACCATATACCAGATTATTTAAATGAATGTTTTTAATGAGTTCTTTGAATAGGTATCTCTAAGAAGCATGAAATTACTTTCTCAGTTGGGATTTTTTCACATATTTTAAGGAAAACATACCTAATCACTTTACAGAAAACACAGGTCTTTGTTGCTTTACCATTTCCATGCCTTTGTGTGCTAATAAACTAGTTATTTCATATGACACCAGTATAGTAAATTGATGTTTTAATATATTATTACTTCCTAAGAAACATTTTTTCCTCTAGAAAAGGTGAAAACATCCTCCATTTTAACAGAATGGAATTATTTAACAGTTTATGTCTAAATAGTAATTTAATTAAATTATTATTAAATAATTAGTACATTTGCAGTTGTCTATAATGATGTCTTTCACTTCTGAAGCAGCAGAGTATTCTTTATATGTGTATATATATGTGTATCTATATATCTATATCTTTATATAATTATTTAAAAGTTGCTTTATGGTTTAGTGTGATTTAATTGACCTGATTTTCTCTATTAATTTTGTATGTACACAAATAACAGCACTGCAATGAAAATGCAACCTGAATGAGAGATTTTAGAATATTTAATTAGCAGTATTTTCCCTCAGAATAAAATCTTTTTTTCCTATGGAATAATGTAATAAAATGGGCCTGGTGTTGAAAGCCTGGTTAGTCCAGAGATAGTCCAAGCAGGGTTCCAACATTTGGCAGTCTTTCCCTGAGTAAAAGGTTAGTAAAGATATAAAGATTTGTTTGTAAGGTAACTGATATAGTTCACTGGCATTTTGTTTAGACATTTTGTTTATTTTTTTCAGATTCCACTGTGATTTCTATGGCTTTGACTTAGTCTTACATATTGCTAATTTTGTTCTAACCCTCTTTATGGCTTCTGGGTGAAACCACTACAAAAATCCCAAAAAAATGCATTACCTCGTTCTTCATTCTTCCCTCCTCCTGCCCATGGAAATGTACTATGGCTGAAAAAGATTGAATCTTAAGCAATCAGTTCACTGAACCTTTCCATGGCCTTTAATTATATTGTGATATAAGTATCTCCTTGTGTCGGTCACTACTCGATGATAGAATTATTGTCAAGATGTGACTTCTGAAGGCATTCTAATACAAATGCTGTTGTTTTTCATGGTAAGTTTTTTATCTCGTGGTATTATATTTAACTACTAAAATACTTAGCAATCATTAATATTAATAAACACCACTGTTAACTCTAACCTTGAAAGTCTTTAGCATCAGCTTGATACACATCAAGTGCTTAAAAGGTACCTTCAAATATCTTCAGTATTGTTTAAAGAAAAGTCTTTAATTCTCTCAAGAGAATAATGGCGTTTAAGTCCAAATTATTATTCTTTCCCATTTAATAAGGAATCTGTTCCAATAAGACTAAAAATAGAACCAAGTTGTTCCTACAAGATTGATCATGTTTGCAGTACTGAATGATTTGCTTCATAGGAAGAAAAGTTTATTTTGCTATCTTAAAAACATTCTAAGATCAACCAAAAAGGTCTCCACTTTAAAAGCATTTGAGCATGCCACTTAGAAGCAGTCTATGGCTATTTTATATGGTCTTTAAAGTGCTCAATAACCCCATAAAGTTTTAACCTATATTTTACTGGTTCCTGTTACTTTGTGCGTTATATGTTTAAAGGCAATGAAAAGATTTTTTCATGAATCACATGAATTTTTATTTTACTGTTCACATAAAAAAGCTTTATAATATCTTTTAGTACCTCAATTTTGTGTATGAATTATATAATTGTCAGCAGGCATTATTCTAAACTGCAGTTTCTGGACCAGAAAACCATATTTAAATCATCCTGGGCATTAAAATGAAATGAGTAGATGATTTGACTGCATGGACTGGCAGGGTCATCCTGCAGCAGAACACATTATGAAATCAAGTATTAATATGTCTTTAATTGGAAGTGAGGTGTAAGTTATTCAAAGAGGATTTTTAATTTACCTTTTGTTTTTCAACTGACGAGTGAACAAAAAGTGAGTAATTAAAGTATGGAAGGTATAAAATACTCCATCAGCAACCAAACCTTGCAGGGGCATTTCAGTTTTCATGCAGAAGAGGTAAAGCTTGGTGAAAGACTTTCTAGCTACAATAATGAATGAAGCCACCCTGTTTAAGATTACTAATCTTTTCAGTATCCTTTACTTCTATGAAGCATTTTTTAAGTTTCAAAAAAGTCTAGCTTCTTCCCAGATAGCTCAAAGAAGTCACAGACGTTTCTCAGACAAAAATCTGATGCCAATAAAGGTTGCAATTTGACCAGGCCTGTCATGTTAATGCCAATGAAAGCCAATGGGTAAAATGACAGCAAGCTTCTCATCAAAAGGGAATCAATATTGCTCTACAAATAAGAAGCAAATGCTTCAGAAAGTTTTAGACTGTTTGTAAATAGTTTTGTTTGGGAATTCTTCTCTCAGCCATAATATGAGACCCAGAGATCAGCTCAGTTTGTCGGAGTATGATGCTAATAATGCCAAGGTTGTGTATTTGATCCCTGCTCAGGCCATTAACCTAAGAGTTGATGATCCATGTGGGTCCGTTCCAATTCAGACTATTCTGTGAAATATCTTGGCTTTTTCGTCTTCTAAAAAGCACAAGCCAAATACACCTACACACTAATTTACCTGATAGCTTGGCAATTAATACCAGTCAGAAACCATTAAAATGAAACAGACCAATAAAATTAGGCAGTAAAGAAAGCTATAGATAATAATAGATAATGACAACCACTATTAACAATCTGATGCAAACAGTCTCCAGGACATCCATGGGAGCTGTGGCTGGTGCTTCCCATTCCCAGCAGGGCACAGCAGAGGGGCAGGGTGAGGCTGGGGAAACCGCTCTGGGACCCGTCTCCATTCCTTCCCTTGAGGTCTCCACCCTGCCCAGGCACTTACCTTCCTACCACCCAGAGCCTCAAAGTGGCTCCGCAGCTCCTCCACAGTGACAGGGACGTGCTCCATCAGCTGAGATCCACTGAGGGTCTCCTCCTTGAATGCATCTGTCCTCCTGCTGTCTGATGGCATCTTCTCCAGGGCGATCCTATCTGGCACCAGGGATGGTGGGAGTGGAAAGTGCTGGAACATCAGGTCTGGTCTTGTAGCATTGGCAGACTCCCATCTCTGCTTGAGGAGCTCCACGGAGCCCTTCTGCAGGGGCAAGTCTGCCAGCTCCAGCGTGCCCTGCCAATGCAACATGGACCTGGGGTCAGAGGCCAGTGCATGGTGCCAGCCGAGACCACCAATGGAGCAGCTCAGGAGCCCTTGGGTTGGAGGACAGGCTGTGACACAGGCTGGTGGCTGGGACAGAAGCCACTTCCCAATGGAAGATGTGAGATCCAGTAAGATCAGCTCCAGTAGGAGTCAGTGAAAGGGTTCAGTGTGTTCATACAAAAGGTATATGTGAATTACAGTGTGAATTAAAGGTGCTGTTCAGACATTTTATTCTTAAGCTTGACAGCAGAATTGCTGTCTATTATGAATGTAAAAGCAGCAAGCATGCAATTAGTGAGAATTCCAAACAAAGTGGGGTTAATGAATAAGTGCCTGGTAATCAGTGTGTGCTGCATGAAAGGTGTTGTGACAGGTGACTGCTGATTTTTTTAAGACCTGATAGAGCTATCTGTGTTGTGGGTTGAGTCATAGCATTTTAAAGCAGCTGGGAGACAGAAGGGCTACTGCATTAGCTGAGAGACTGCTTGGGTAGCCTGGAAACACAACCCAGGGTAGTTCTCCTAATTGCACTGTAACTCTTGTCAGGTAAATTGCTAAGTGTTGATATCCAGCCTTTCTGATCAGTTGACTGTGCTGACAAAGACTTCTTCTGTCTTATGGTACGCTCAGAAAAGAAAATTGCCATTATTTTGCGACAGTTGATGAATTCTGCTCCCCTTTTCCTAAAATCAGCTCCTAAGGTTTGATTTTGATGTTTTCTGCCTTGTAGCAAATACTCAAATGTAAGTTTTCACATCTCATTCCAAAGGAGATTTAAGTAAAAAGAACATGAATTTAAAATATTAACAAGAAGGAAATGTTAAGAACTGTGGCTCAATTAGTAACTAAAATCTCAGTTCATTAGTCCCTTTCTTTGGTAAAGTAATTCTTGAATGCTGCCCTTTATTACGCTTGTGTTTGATAGAGTTTAATTTAATCTGCATTGCTGGGAGTTGGACTTCTGGGTTTTAAAGTAATTTTTTAACTAGAATAAAAGTGGTCTGTAATATTTTACTTAGGACTTAAAAACACATGAGGAGTGCTGGGTATTTGATGTGTTCAAAGAATAATTTTAAAAAGAGACTTCAAGGTCCACCTTTCTTAAACAATATGGAAAAGAGTTTCTTCACTCCCAGTTTTCACCTTTTGTATAACCAGAAGTTGGCCCAAGGCTTATTTCTCCTTTAGTTTTTTGGCAGAACTACATTGTGATGATGGTTAACATCCTGCTAGTTTTCCTTAACTGATACAAGCTGTCTCCCAAGCCCTTCCTGCAAGCAAAAAAAATTACATCCTTCCTTCCCCTACCATATGTACTTCTTCCATCAAAGATTCTAAATGGGCCCAGCTTCTGGCCCCAAATGAAAAACAGCTGTTAAATTCCCCAGTTGCAAGAATGTTCATTTTAACTCACAGCTGTAGGTTAGAAATAGTCCTGATTTATGCTGCATCTAAGGGTTGACTTTAGTCTATGGAGCAGGCTTTTCCTAATTTGCTTGAGAGTGCTTATGCAATACCCACATTCTCCTATATTTTGCTTCATTGCTGGTGGGTCCTTTTGTTGGTTTCAGTGATTTTCAGGGTATGTGTTATGCCGTCTTTCAAAAATAGTCTGGAATGCACCTGCTTCTCTCTCGCAGCTCTCAAAATACGGTTAACTAATTGTGGTAGCTTCTTTTACTCTTGTCTAGTGTGGGACCTATGTCTGATAGCGGATAAAATGAGTATCTGCTTTGCTAACGTGCATGTGTTGGATGAAAGGCAATTGTCTGGAAATTCAGTAGTTCATAAAACTGGATTCCCACCCCGAATGAGAGATTTCATTGTAATATCTGCATTTGTGTCAGGAATAAATTTGAATGTAGGCCCAAACTTGACTTCCAGCGACTTTCTAAATATATATTTTAGTGAAAGTGTACCTCTGAAACTTGGGGAAGGAGGGAAGAACTAAAACAAAAATCCCAGACCAGGTTTGGGTGTGTTCTAGAGGTTGAGGTTTTCACAATTTTTATGACTTACATCTCTGTTCTTCTAATTTCTTTCCCTACTTGTTCACAGTAGTTTCAATCACTGTTGAATACTAACAGTAATTTATGTCAAGTAAAATATTTGAGGAATATTTGATACCTAGGATTGTAGTTTATTTTAATTGTTTCCTTGAGCTTTTTAGTGCCTTATCCTTTCTGAAAATGTAGGGAGAAAATGAGAAAAGCACAGATTTTGACTTTGACCTAAGCCATTATTATAATTTCATACTGGTTATGCTGGTTGTAGTTTTTTACTTTTACTGTCCAGCTGTAAAAATATTTAAGTGACAGGGAGAACAGATACTGTTGCTTTTATCAAGTATCAGAGATTTTCCTTTTGTGTCAGCTATTTTTGGCTCTCAACTGTCTATATTTGTCCTCTGGCCCATTTATTTCTCCCCCAAATATATCTTGATTTGCTATCTCATAGTGACAATAGACTTACTACATTATTCAATTAGCTGAGATGCAGGCAAAATTGGATCTGTGGGTCTGTGACTTCTTCCCAGGAGGTGCATAATAAGAGCCCACCCATGAATGGAACTGGTGGAGAGGCAGAACTTATGGTCTGTTACAGTCATCTTTTCAGTCCTGTTGCACCTGCTCATAACAGGTAAGAGCCCATAAAAATGAGCAACGTATTTTAAAAAATTATTAATGTGATAGGATAAAGGTTTCAGTTAGATTAAAAGCTTGCAGAGAGCACTGTCCTCTTATTTTCCTTGGTTTGGAGACTCAAATGTGCTTCTGTGTCAGACAGTGGAAAAATGAAGATTACAGTATGGAAAATTATGTTGGTTAGTGAGCAGTCATTTTGGCAGAAATGGATGGTGGAATTTTTGTGAAGAAAATACCTTAAATGCTATATAAACTTCACAGGCAGGTCTTTGGGAATGCTACCTATAAACCTTTTGCATTAATGTGTTTGTTTTATGAGACCAGGGATGATACAGCATTCAAACATTGCAGTCAAATTGTAGGTTTTCTCTTTTTTTGTGTTTCTTCTCTGGGGTCTTTTGTATCTTTCTCCCATTAATTTATTAAGAGGCCTACAGTAATTCTTCATTTCATGTTATAAATCTTATAAATGTATACTTTTCTTCAACAAGCAGCTATGGGAAGGCCTGTAGATTTTGTGGACTCATGAATTGCAGGAATCCAGTAAATGTCAGGATGCTTTTAAAATCGGAAGTTGTTGATAAATCTGTTTTCACAGTCAGATTTTTTTTTTTTTTTTTTCCTTGCACTGCCAATGAGACATGTCCTCCTCTGCTGTTCCCAGACTGTGTATTCCATTAGTAGGTGCATATATGCAATATGCATTCAAGGAAAGCTGTTGAGGAAAACTATATAAGTTCTGCTCTGCGTTCCTTTGGCAAAACAGCTACCTGCATTTTCATCATATTCTTGCTATCTTAAATGCATCTTACATGTAAACTCCTTCATTTTTTCACTAGCAAAGGAGAAAATAGAAATTATATAAATAGGAAACTGAATCAGTTTACTTGTAGAGCTATTTGTGAATAGTGTTGCTTGTATACCCATGGGATGATACCATCATGCATATTGTACTGGTAAGTCCTCTCCTAACTTTAGAAAACAGTCTGTTGTCAAGTAACTGGCATTTTCCACTGCATATTGAGCTGGATTTCCTTTTCAATTAAAAAAAAACCAACAAAACCAACAAAAAAACCCAACAAAAGAACCCAAAGAAAACCCCTAACAAAACAAACCACAACACAAAAAAGACCCTCACACCAAAAACCCCAACCCAGGATGTGAGAACTCCTTTTCATGATTTGCCATGTTATTTCGTCCAGTTCTTGCATCTGAGACCTTCCTTTCTGTTTCACCCTGATTCCAATTAATCTTCCCTGTCAGGAATCCCTGGCACGAGACTCCATAGTACATCTTGGGATAAATTGTGAAAAAACAGCACATTGCAAATGAAGACTATATCATTCAACCCAGTGTTTTTCCCAAACCACTAAAGAACAACCCCCGGGATCCAGAGGAAGCTGCAGGTCAACAAGCAGCTCACCCCTTACTTTATGGCAATTCTGGGAAGGGATGCAGAGGGGTAAAAGAGGGGTAGCTACTGAAGTTCTCCACTAAATCTAGTCAAGAATAGAATAAAATTGTTCAGTTGGAACATTTCAGTTGGAAGATTGACAGCAATCCTGTAGTCCAACTGCAATATTCACTGGTCACATTACTAAATAATCTATCTTCTGCTTAGGACTCTTTATATGTGCACACAATAGCTGGGCACATGTTTTTGACACCTTTGCTTGAAAAGCTTGCAGTTTCTTCTGCAGGTAAGCAGAGCCTCCAGTATCTGTAACATTTCTTCATTTGCATTTCAGACACTTCTTAACAAAAGCAACTCAGACAAGTTTATGAAGAGTTAAAATAGTTCTTCATTACTATAAAATGTAAAGCACTTCCTAATTCCTCGTCATATTTTGAGAAAATATTTTAGGGCTATCATTTAACATGCCAACCTTTATCCTGATACAAATATGCATAGGTAAATAATAAAACTTGAAATGTTATTTCAAACTTTGAATTATGACAGACACTGTTCTAGCTAGTGTAACAAGGTTTCAGTATTTAAAGGCAAATCATGCTTAAACATTAGTTTCTCATATCTTAACAGAAAAATCAACACATTTTATCATCCAATAAGAGAGGACTAGAAAGTGCATAATTCATATTTGTGGGATTGAGGAAGGACGTGTTTATTATTTTTCCTTTTATCCCACCATTCTCATTTATTACATGAGCAGTATCAGGCCCCCCACTAGACAGCCTATTTACAAAAACAAAACAAAAAAAACTAAACCAAAAAAGCACAAATTGCATATTTGCACTAAGTTTCTTACCGCTGTGTTCTTCTCAGTCAAGTTTTCCCGTGACTCTGCTGCACTCATTTTGAGCGTATTTAAAGAAAGACAATTTTAAACATTCTCTAATTCATTGGTCTCATTTGACCAACGAACACGAGGCTTGATAGACACACGTCTGATAGTAGTTACGAGACACCAAATCTCTTGCATGCTTGCGTTGCCAATGTATTATTTAGTGAGGCATGGAGGTAAGGTATGCTTTCTGCCGTACCTCTGGCTGTGCTGCGTGTGCTCACCTTACACTGCTTAGCACTGCCAAAGGCTACAGGCAACAGCTTTTGTTTCAGTGCTCTTTGGCAAGAAACAAAGCACCTTCCAGTAAAAAATGGTTGGTTCTTAAGTACCTAGGAAAGGTTTGGAAAAAAATTACAATTGGTAAGTCATAAGTCCAATGGATAATAAAATACTACGTCAATTTGTATAATTCAGACCATCTAAAGATACCGTGTTCCAGTGCAGCTGGCTTTCTTAATAATAAACAGAACTGCTTTTAAATAGTTTCAGTGGGGACCAAAAGTACAGAGTATAAGTAATACAGGAAAAAAAGTTAGAAGGATTTTCAAAGATCTTCCACTCCCTTTCACTCTGTTTTCATCTGCTATGTTCCAGGGCTGTTATTCTGTCTTTCTTCTCCTCTCCTGTCCCAGTCCACATCTGTCACAATTGCATGTTAGCAGGTGAAGACTGTGGTCAACAGATGCTGCTTTTGATATGTACCCACCTCATCACTGTGGACAAACACGGAATTCTGGGTTTTCTGGGCCACTGACCCAGAGAGTGGGCATGTGCTATTCAGCACAGCCAACCTAGCCTCCAGAACTCCTTATCCAAGGATACCAGCCAGGAGGACACACGCAGGGACAGAACATGTTCTGCAACCTTTCTCCAAATGACTTGGTGTCATTAGGGACATATTTTTGGGTGGACTATGCTGTAGATAATAAAAATACCCACACATAGGCAGCACCTGCTTTTCCTTGTTACGCTCAATTACTTGGCTAACTTCAGGTTCTCTTGCATAGCCAGCTGGGCAGGAATAAGTGTTCAGTCAGCTCTGGCATGCTATGCTTGGTTTTGTTTGATTCACACTTGTTTTTTTCTTTCTTTGGTATAATTGAAGCTTTTTTACTTTCAGGCTAAAGCTCCTTTTATAAGAAGTTTAAAGGACTCCTCAGTGAAGTAAAGGATACACTAAGGTACCCTCTTGTTTCCACTATTGTGCCATGTTTTTTGTAATTCATAAAAATAAGAAATCTTACTTTAAAAACAGAAGACCATTGAATGTACAAAATAAGAAACTTATTTAAACTATTTAAAAGCTCTTTTAGTTTCCCCCCATACCTTTGAAATAGTGACAAAACTTGTACTGGAATAAAACTTACTATGCTAACTATTGATTATATGTGACTCATGCTTCAGTCTAGTGTTTAATGAGAGGTAGGTAAAAATCTGTGTGCACAATCTCCTCTATCCTGCCCTTGACAGTTATATTTACTTCTTTGTAGTTAGTACACAGAATTTCCAAATCACTGTGCAGAATTTTTCCCTCTCTCAAGTTTGATCATGGCTAAATGACTACAAGGCAACAGGGAATTAGGCCTCTTGTTTCATTGTGTTTTAAAGCGAAAGTTCAGAAAGCTCATGGCAAATATTGCTGAGCATGAAATCCCTGTTCTGAGGATCATCCATCTCATTCCTACACCTACATAATTTCTACGCACTCCCCCAGGTCTGTCCTTGTGAACTGGTAGAATGCTCGTATATACTTTTAAAGCTCTTGTAACTGAACAGCCTCACTGGAACTACAGAGGAACTTAAGCAATTTATTGCCCTTGGCTTTTGCTTAGGAAAATCTATTTAATCTCTTATATTTTTTGAAAATAGGATTATGTTTTAAAATAAGAATTTTCTTGATCAATATTCTGTCATTCCTGATTAGTCTTCAAGCACAGTCCTTGTGAGGCTATTTTATGTACATTTCAGTCCTCTGAAAGTGGCTAACCTGTTCTTAGCAAAAGTGAAAGTGGAGAGAAATCCTACATAGACCTCTTTGCTTCTATAGAGAACCAGGGAAAGAAACCTATAATGACATAACCTGAATTACAGCAATTTGTTCCTCATGGTAATGATAAATGATGATCCAGAGATGCACATTACCTGTCTACTTTAAGGTACCATCTGTTCTACATTTGTATTTGGCTGGCAGTTAATAAACGTCCTTGGGAATATATTGCAGAAGGAGAGTGCACCAAAAAAAACCTCTTTGATGTTGAGTTTTAACAAAAACCCCTGATACTTGAGTTTAAATAAGGAGTTCTGAGTTAGATTATTTATTTCAAAGTAGGATTTGGGGGGGAGGGGGTTGGTTTTCTGGACAGAAAGAGCCACTGAAATGGAAGTAAGGAGTTTATAACCTCATTGCTGTGGTCAGTGTTCTGGGAGCCCTGAATTGCCGCCACATGTAACTGTTATGGCTTCATCTTGGCAGGAATATATGAATCAGCAAGCAAAGCAGTATTATTTTGTGAACTTGTGATCAGAGCAAGCCTTTGCAACATGCATTAAATATCTGGGTGAAATTCCCAGGATTATGGTATGATTCACTCAAATTGGATAACTCTTTAATTGGTCAGTTATTTTCAAATTGAAAAATTGCAACTGTCTAGCTTGTTGGGAAGAATGTGTTATGACTGTTAATAATAATTCTATTAGTATAAGTCACTTAAAATAACCCTTATGTGACTTCAAGAGACAGTGGCATCCATTAAAAGTCCAGCTGATAACACTGGATGGTCATCCCTCAAACTCTAGAGATCAGAGCTCACTGTGCTTAATCACTTGCCCTACCATTATAGAGAAAAAATATTTAGGATGCCTTAATTTTGCATTTAATATCTCTCAGGAATGGCTGGTGAAATGATGTATGACAGTCTTTTCAGCATGATTGATTTTATTCATATTACCTGCTGCATCTAAGTTAGAAGGGAGTTCCATACTGAGGGATCTTGAAACAAGTATACTGTAGTTATCTCAACCATCTTTCTGAAACTGTCATGAGAGTGATTTCTGGTCAAGTTTTCCACATGAAAGACAGTATTACTAATATATATTGTTTACATTATTTCTGTCCTTTTAATAGGAATTGTTTGCCATGTGCCTTCATAAGGGAAAACAAAGGTTTCAGTGGAGCAATTATTACTCTTTTGAATATATGAATATTTATTATTGCATCAAATTATTAGTATGATGAGCATGTGAATATCTTCTGGAAGTAAATGCATTTTGCATTTATTCTTCCCCTAGTTCAGCACATGGGAGCTTCAGTGTGTTACAGTCTGGCATGCTGGAATCAGTCAACACAATTGTAGCCTTGGTTGTCAGTTTTGACAGCATTAAACAATTTGAAAATTATTGTGTGATTTCAAATTTGATGCTGTATATGAAACAGAGATTAAGAAGGTCCCACTTTTTTGAGGGAAGCAGAGATCAATGTGGACAGGCCTGAGCTGGCCTACACAACTCACCAAAAGACAGGCTAGTCCAAATTCGTGGGGTAACATCTGTACAATAGAAGAGTGATCTGAATGAAGAATTAGTATCAAGACAGACCTTAAAGACAACTTCAAGAAAGAAAATGAGTGCTAAAAGGCTAAAGCAGTACTTTGAGATACTTGGTGGGCAGACAAAAGGTGTATAACCTGACCAGTATAGGGAGTACACATGGAATGTACCTAAAACTTATGTTAAACAAAAAATTGATGATGCAGAGAAGGAAATGGTTGTTGACCATGCTTATATTAGGAATGAGATTTTTATATCTTAATGTTGACTGATTAAAGTTATGTAAGTTGGTCCACTTTTGCTATCACTACTGTTAAACATAGGGAAACAACTGACATGATGAGAAGGTAAGATCTTGGCATGGATCATGTCAGAATGGAATCTTTTAAAGCATGACATACAAGGTTATTATTTTTTTCTCTCTTTTAAACCTGATTTATCTTTCCATCTCATCACTAGGGTTTTATGGCTTGAGCGTATCCATGTTTGTGCCTTGGGTCTTCCTTTGGTTTCTCCTAAACACAGAAATTTTCCCACTGGGAATACTATGTGGAAATTATTATTATTTTTTTTTTAATAAGAATGTGAATGGTGTTGGGGGTTGGAGGGGAATATTCTTTTTAGCTTTTTTTCCTCTGCAGAACAGTAGAAGCCCTGTAGTAAGACATACCTTCAGTGAAGTTTTATGCCCAAGAGGCACAAATAGGTCTGTAATGTTGCTATTTCAGCTTGTAAGCAAAAGGCCTTGCAAAACCCCCTAAAATAGGGAAGTAAATAAAATGTGAGACACATGTGAATCTGTGCTGTAAGATGTACTTAGGGATGTCATAGAATGGGATATTGCTGTAAATATCTGCGTACATCTCTTAACAAGTGGTTGCAAAAGGTTAAGGGTAAAGACAAATGGAAATATGCTGATATATACATTGTCTCTGATTGACACATTTTTGCTTATTTACCTCTAATATCCACCAGAGCTGGGTGTAGTACTCCAGATAGGGTCTCATGACAACACAGTAGGGGGCACATCAACTTAGACTAAATTATGTGTTCTCTTTTTTGTTAACTTCTGAAATCATTATTTTCAACTTATGACTGCAAAGAAACTCCAGTTGCTTTGTAGTTAATTGTCTAAATAAAATTTACTCTAAGAGTGTGATACTAAAGGGTATTCTGGAAGAGAAGGTGCTGAGAACATGCAGATAACTCACATCTCCTCTTCTGCCAGCTGTGTCAGAAAACTACAACCCTTTTCCAAAGTAATAAGCTTAACAAAGATAGGCCTTACCACAGAGGCAAGAAACAGATTTGTAGCCTCAGGATTGGCAAGCAATTACTTGGTAAAACAGGTGTTAGTTAAAACATTTAAGTATTCAGAATGCCTGGAAGCTTTTAGGTTTTAAAGTAGCCTGAAATAGCTTTGGTCCACTGCTTTACTTATTTTTTCAGTCTTATGAATTAATTTTCTATGGTCTATTGAAACAGCATTGCAGGATGCCTTTACCTTCTGTCAGGATGTTCTGCAAGGAGCCTCTTTGTCCTTTGTGTCCATTGGATTTGTGAGAGCACTATCAGAAGGACATGACAGCATTTACTGTGTCATTTAAATAAATCTTAGCATTAAGACTGCTTGCTTATGTCATCTTCTTGTCTTTGTGCTACACTTTTCACCCTGACAGTGGAAGAGATTTCATTACTAATAGTAGCAGAAATAAATTGGTTTACTTCTGGGGAAGAGAGGGTTAATACTGTCTAAAACTCTGAAGAAAGAATAAGCATTTCTGATAATTCTTCATATGTATTTCTGACTAAGCATGGGAAAAAAACCCCCCTAGAACTCATTTTTCCAAATAGCTTTTATGAAGCACCCAAAGTAAAAATTAAGCTACAGCAAAACACAGTATTATTTTTATCATATTAGCATTGAGAAGCATCCATATTATATTGTTCAGGTTTGGGTTATGTGCATGGTCAGTAGCCATAGAATATTAATTAAATAAACTCATGAAATAAACTTATCAAGAAGTTTTCAGGGAGTGATTATGGCAAGTTTTACAGGTCAGAGTATCAGGCACATGGAATGGGGTTTTATAAGTAGAAAATGAGGGAAAGCAGACGCTTCAAATACCATTATCAATGAAAATAACAACAATACCAGCAGTTTTTATCCTGGAGGAATTCTACTGAGGAGTGAGCATGACATGATGTAACTGAACAGAAAAAGCCATAGCCAAATCAACTGCAATGCTGAGTAAACACATACAAATCATTAATTTGTTCTATTGTTATTGTTGCTGGTTGGTTTTATTTACCTTTCTCTCACTGTAAACTTTCCACTTAAGTGGATGAGGTATAGGCAAATGGTAAAGAGTAGTACTGGGAAATAAAATGCAATTTGTGTTTTTATTTATACATCTTTCTTAATCTGTGTTGTGCCCAGAAACACAAGCTTAAAAATACAACAATAAAAAGAAGAAATTAAATACTCTCATCTTTCTTGGAACAGTTTGGAGCCCTTTTAATGCACTGTTTTAATTTTTTTGTCCAAGCAGAGAGGAGGGTTAGACCTTATAGGAAGGACAAAATGGTTGAAGAGATTATAATTTTTATTGGCTTGCTCCATTTGTTTAAACACGACCATGAGAACTGTAAAGTCAATTAAATACTT
Source organism: Poecile atricapillus (assembly GCF_030490865.1). Lineage (NCBI taxonomy): Eukaryota > Metazoa > Chordata > Aves > Passeriformes > Paridae > Poecile > Poecile atricapillus. The sequence continues at coordinate 18,757,189 of NC_081253.1, read as the reverse complement.
TCTTTTATATTTTTCTGACACAAATTATTCCTTCAGTTTATTTATATGTTGGGTGGTCACATTGCTCACAGTGCAACTTCTTGGAACTTAGGAATGCAAATTTAATATCTAGAGTTGATTCAGTAGGAATGCTTGTTTTGATACTCTTTCATATAGAGGTATAACGCTTTTTATTGAAAATGTCAAATGAAAGCAATTTGTTTCTTCACTTGTGACTCTGAGTACTAACGTGAATAAGATGTTTTAACAAAGATTTCTTTGTTTTTGTTTTGCCTGCCCTGGTGAACCTTGAATGGATGCACACACATTCTTTAGCTAAATATGCAAACTACTATCTTCTCTTCATTTATTCTCTGTTCCTGATGCTTTATGTGCAATGGAATTACAAGTTTTTCCATGTGATCCCATAGTGCTTCTTCCAATAAGCTTAAAATGCTAACTGGCTTTTCTTCAGAGCCAAAGCAATCCCACCATGCTGCCATAAAGAGGAGTGTTTCCTTGGGCATAAAGGCATCTAGGTTAATTTGCTTCATTACTGAAACTATCTCAATGGAAGGGATAGGGTTTGTAGTGTGCACCTTCTAGATGGTCATGGTGGGGAGCTTATTTGTTCACTAGGTCTTTCCATTAAACTTCTGGAAAGGTATTTGGATTGGAATGCCACTGAATTCACTTTCCTGCCTCTGAGGCATTTTGCCTCCTTTCACCTTCTTCCTCAATAAATAATTTCATCATAAGTCACAGTATATTTGTATGCTGGCGATGCTCTAACAGAGGACCTGTTTTCCAGTATATGCAATGGTGTACTATAGTTTTTCTGAATGAGATTAATTTACAACTTTAGAAGCTGCTTATACTCCTCTCAATTAAGCCTGATGTGTTCTTATTGTCAAGAAAGGCAATCATAATTTTTGTAATCTGTCTTTTAATTCATAGGGACAATGACTTCTTTCTTCTTGACTTAAGGAGACAAATTATTTTGTGATTACAAATCAAAATTATGGCTAATTGATTTTGGTTAGCTCACCAATGAAAAATTAATTCTGTATAGCCACAAGATAATTAAGGTACTAGGAAGGGAGAAGGATAACGTGCCTTGTGAGCTCTTACAGAAAAGCCTGCTTAGAAGAAAAGGACAGTGCTGACAGGAGACAGTGGTCCTTGGGCTTTACATGTGTTTAGGGTCTGCCACAGAAAACATGAAAATGTCTGTCTGGTCTCTGCTTACACAGAATGAATATTACTTTGAGAGTTGGAGGTAGAGGGAATACTGAGCGTAACCTTTTAGCAGCATTTAGGTTATACTCTTTTAGGCAGGTCATGAAATAATATCCCGTCTCATTAATTTTCTATAAGACTTCCCACTTCACAGATTCAGCACAGCGACTGTATAGGCTTGAGTTAAAATTGATTGAATGTGTGGACTCATTTGTAGGACCTCACAATCTGCTCCATCATTTTTACTGCCAGTCCATGGTATTTTTGCCTTCAAATCCCCTTCTGTGTTGGAGTAAAATTATTTTTACAAGAATGTGATAAGTTTTCTGCAATGTGTTAATAAGCCCAGTGGAGCCAGTGGTCCTGCTGGGATTCAGATTTTTTTCTAAAATGTGAGGACTGTTATTTAGAGTGCACAGGGACATAATTTCAGACATTAGCATTATTTTTGGTATTAAAAGGAAACCAAAACCAAGGGGATTTTAAAATCAGAATTGGGATTTTTAGCATGCATCAAGGCTTCCCTTCTTGTTCTTCCTTGCCTTCCCAAACCATGCAGATTGGCAGCAATGTTGTTCTGAGGCAGCTGTGCTTTGAGTGTGTCTCCTTGTCAGCTGTGGCAGGCAGCCCCCACCACAGTGCTTATTTTATTTATTTATGGCTGCACTCCCTCTTTCTTTAATTGGAAAAACAAAACGTTTGGATTCACACAAACCTATTACAGATTTCTTTGTTTTCTCTAATAAGTTCAGAGCAGTTTTTGAACAAGGAGACTTATAGGGAGAATACTAAATAAGGAAGAAGTAATAATTCTGTCACTATGGCTTTTCTTTCAGCTCAAGTTGTTCACAGGCTGGAGTAAGTAGCTACTTGAGGATTGTGGCAGGGAGAATGCACCAGAGCATTTTTCTTAAGAATTTAAAAATAAAAGTCAGGGTTGCATAACATAATAAGACTTTTTAAAAGTGAAAGAGACCAAAAGCATTAATATGTAATATTTTCAGGTGAATTAGGTAATTTTTATTATGTATTCCTAGTCCTGTATTTGTGTGACAACCATTTGTCCTATTAGGGGCTGTTGTGATTTAACCCCAGCCAGCAGCCAAGCCACAGACAGCCACTTGCTCACTGCCCAACCAGCAGGATCAGGGAGAGAACTGAAAGCTAAAAGATACAGAACTCAGGGGTTGAGGTGCAGACAGTTCAAAGCGTAAAAGAAAAACTGCTGTGCAAAGGAAAAGCTGAACCAGGGATTAATCCACCAGTTCCCACGGGCAGGCCGGTGTTCAGCCATCTCCAGGACAGCCAGGGCTCCACCACCCTTAGTGTTGACTTAGGAGACACACTGTCACTCCAAACATCCCCTCTTTCTCCTTCCCCCCAGGTTTGTATGCTCAGCATGACAGCATGTGCTGTGGGACGTTCCTGTGGTCAGCTGGGGGCAGCTGTCCTGCCTGTGTCCCCTCCCAGGCTCCCATGAACCTCCAGCCTGCTCTCCAGTATGGCCACACGAAAAGCAGAGAAGGCCTTGGCTCAGTGTAAGCCCCGCTCAGCAAAAACAAAACATCTCTCTCTTATCAACCCTGTGTTCAGCACAAACCCAAATACAGCTTCCTACCAGCCGCTGTGAAGAAAATTAACTCTACCCCAGGTGAAACCAACATAAGGGCATAGTCTCTACTGACATTCAAGGATGTGAAGCTTTTAAGTGAAAAAACCCATACCAGCTTACCTTCCCCTGCTCACACTGAAGCTGCCTTTCTGTGGCAGTGCTGCTGTTTTGTGCAGATTACAGCCTGCAGCTGTTCTGCTGATGAGGCCACCCCCACTCACAAAGGCAGCAGCACATCAGGAGGGGAACCCCCATCCCAGCATACAGGGAGGCTGACACTTCTGACTACATCATTCCCCACATGGGAAACCAAAAACCGTTTTTTGTAAGGATTGTTTGTTTTTAGTGTACATTATCCAGCCAGACTGGGATGGAGAGTGATTTGGTATTTGGCTAAGGGCTTTGATATAAATGACACATCCTGTGTTGTAAGGTGGCCCCTCATCCCCTCCCATCTGTACATGTCCCGGCATCTCATGCTAAAGCCATTCTGTCACCAGTGACTCCTGAAATAGCCACATCTGCAGAGCTGTTGGGAAGCTGGGACTGTTGTCAGCCCAGAACTTCTGTGCTTTAAATGCAGTGTTGGAGAGGTTTAAAATTAGTTCAGTAGAACTGCAATCAGTAGCATTTATATCTGTGTGAATAAGTGCTTTGCAAGGCTTGACAGCAGTTGGGCCACTCAGAGCATGTGTGCCCAGATCCTCTAGGAGCAGAGTGTTCTTTTGTCAGCTCCCTGCCCTGGACACTGTGCCTCAAATGTTTGTAAAGAGCCTGAACCTAGTATTCATAAAGTAAACATGTCATTAGCATGTGACTGCTAAAAAATTCTGGTTGGTTTCACATGAGAGAGATGCACAAACAAAAAAAACCTGCCTAGGATGTCTGTTTTTCATTTTACCAATGGATAGGTAATGTTTTTCTTCCTTTTTGCTGCATTTGAAAATTCCTATGTAAAAGAAAAAAACTGAAAGCTGGTTATTTGTATAGTCTTTTTGAGGAAAAAAAAAATCTCAATTTAAACTCCTATATTTAGATAATTTAGAGGGAGAGAGAGACATAGCATAAATTCAAAATTTGACTTTAATATGCCTTAAGAGAAAAGACACTGATGAAGAATGGGGGTTTTAGTCAAGAAGTAGGTGTCACAGGATTCAGTGTGCCACAGCAACGTTTTTCAATAGTGCTGCTGTTACTGAAATTAGTAACTGCTGTGCAGTGATAGAAATACAGTGCTATGGTCTGTAGAGCTGTGCATGTCAGGTAGAATTCTCTGTGCATACACCCCACCACTTGTGTGCTTATTGTGCTGGATAATTGATGTTCTTAGCTGCAGGTTTATGTTAAACACATGAGCTGTAATGGATGCTTTTTAATGTAAAACTTTGTAAAATTGTTTTTTTTTAAATCTGGCAAATTCTCTGACATGGCTTCTGGAGTTGTTGAAAGTGAGAGACACCCTTCAGGCAGCAATATTGTAGTACAGATTGCTGAGTGTCTTTGAGCTGTATCATGAGCAAATTGCTTGCAATGTCAGCAAGATGTATGTATTCTGTGTGAGACTCCAGAATGTCAAGACTTTGAGGCTTCTCGAATGCTTAAAATTTAACTCTTTTTGTAAAATATTGGTCCATTTATGTGTACAATAAAAGTGTTGCTGGAATCTACTTAGCTGCAGCTCTGTGCTGTTCTCCTCTTGCTAAACCTCCAGTGATGAGGTGCAGCCTTCTTGCTAAAGAACATTCATGTTTCAGCTTGATTAACATTTTTAAAATATTCATGAAAGAGAACCAGAAATTTTGCTGACACTGTTTTTAGAAGAACTAAATGCTCTGGAGCACATATTGAATTGTATGTGGCTGCTGTAGTAGAAAAAAAAATACCCTGGAGATGTCTTTTTTTCTGGGCTCCATGACAAATTTTACGTCCATCTGCACTTTAGTTTCACAAGAACATAAATATCAAACTATTTTAACTTGCACCCAGCTGGAAAGTATATACTTTATGAGGGGAATGACATTTTTTAAAAGTACTGTATTCATAGGTTATGGATCTCATGTGGATAATAAACTTGAACCCTACACTATATCTAGTATTACATTATAGAAAAACTTGTCTTTCAGAAAAGTTTTTAGATTGTGTCCTTGCTTTATGAAGAACTCAGAAAAAAGATAAGGTTCACCTTGTATATGCTTGTGGGTAATACTTAAAAATAATCTGAATTTAGAAATTTCATTGGTGATTTCCTATGGAAATATAAATTACCTATTTATACACATAGAACCAGTTGCATCTTCAGATGGGAGAGAAGAAAACATTCTCTACACTTGTCAGAATTAATTCTCCCTACTTCAGCAATAGAGTAATTGGCTCTGGGGTTGTCAACAAAATACAACAAATTATTTTGTGTTCCAAAATAATATAAAGTAAAAAATACAAGACAAATGCAAAGTACTGCAAAATAACTTGGTCGTTATAAATTTGGACTTGATGATCTTAGTACTGACCTGGCACTAAAAACACCTAGGTTGTGGATTCAGTCCCTGTATGGGCCATTCACTTAAGAGCTGGACTTGATGATCCTTGTGCATCCCTTCCAGCTCAGACTAGTCTTTGGTTCTGTGACCTTGAGGGTCTTTTCCAATCTTTATGATTCTAGAGAAAGTGATGCTGAATCATCTTGTCTGGCAAAATGAAATATCAGTATTGTCGGAAAATACACTTGAACAAGGAGAGGAAAAAAATGAAAAGGTTAAAAAAACCACAAACCAGTGAAAAGGACAAGAGGAGCTTTAAATATGGAGAATAGGGACCAAGAAGAGAAAGTCAATTAATGGTTTAAGAGACAGGCAGCTGTCATTTCTGTGAAATTCCATGATTTCTCTCAAAGCAAAAATAATGGTAGAGCTAAAGTATATGCCTGTTTAGGAAATTTAATACATTTTTCAGTACAGTGATAAAATATCCATTTGTTGTTTTGTCTCCCCACTTTCTCCCAAGGCAAAACAAACATTAAATTACAGAAATGCCTCTAGCAGAATTTTCCTGTCAGCATTCTACTAGTCATTCATTCTGCAGACAGGTTTTGTTCCTCTTGCAATTCAGACTTCTACCTATGATACTCATTGCCTAGGGAAAATACTGTGTGTCAATCGATTTAGTTTTTGTGTAGTCTTTTCACCTTTCAGATCTTCTTATCTACCTCCATGTCAGCTTAAAATTCTCCTCTCCAGCTCTAGTTGCATTTTACTTTTGCTGATACCAAGCTGAGTAGTACTTCTCCAGCCTCTGCTTCTATAGGGAAGACTCTCCTGAGTTTGCTCTTAATGTATTTTAACTGTCCTTTAAAAACAGAAAGCATGTAAAAGGAAAGGTGTTCTCAGTCTATTTTGTCTCTGCAAATGCAGCTGACAACATTTCCTTCATTCTGGTCTAAAGAAGATAAAAATTAATGGGGTCTGAAGTCTGTGTCAATGCACTGGTAAGGACTCAGAGTGCCTCAGAAAGCCAGAAAGTTTAAAATGTATGATTCATCGGATCGTAATGTTATTACATATGTAGAGGTAGAGTAGTATCATACAGCAAAAAGTAATGTCATGTCAAGGTCATTGGAGTGTATATGTGAGAAAAAAGTATTTCTAATTTATAACTCTGAAGTCTTAATGTATCATTAACAGAGATTTCCACATTTAAGATCACCAAGTAATAAATGGAATAGGAAAGGCCTAGAAGATGACATTAAGTTTCATGAAAGGCTTAGGGCAGCCTTAAATGTGTGTATGGAATTAAGTATAGAAGAAACTAATTTTATATTTCCTTATTAAGGATTATCATTATATTATTCTAATAGATTTTTCAGTCTAGTATGAATCAGTGTGATTAGATAGCATTAATAATGTCTTATGGGTCTTTTTTCTTTTCTTGCTGTTCTTTGATATCAGATCATCTATATATCAAGAATACTGCATGGGTAGGTATTTCAAATGCTGTCTCTTTTGTACGCTTTATTCTTTCTAATTGTCTGTCATGTCAGCAGACAAGTATTCTGAAAATCTGATTTTGTTTATATTAGCCCTATTTAGTGTAACCCTCTTGTAAGGGTTTCAGGATGAGATCTTGGACTTTGGCTTTTCCATCTGTTGCCTGGAATAAAACACTAGAACTTTCCAACCAGTGTAAAAATGATGATATAAAAACAAGTCTTTAATTGAAAGCTTTCAAGGTTCACAGTATGGCAATATGCACATGTAATACAGTATTTCTCTGATTTTATAAGGTTATTTAATTAGTGTATCTATCAAAGATTGTCCAGTTAGAAGAACAGTTGGTTTGGTAATTTCCCCACAGGTTCTGCCCCATTGGAGCCCTCCCCAATCTTTATTCTTTATTTTATTTAATCTCCCCTACTCTTTATTGTTTCTGCAATATGTGGTGCAAAACAAAGTGTCTTTGCTAGACAAAAGGCAAGACCACACAGAATCTCAAGAATGTATTACTAAGGGTTTGGTAAACTATGGGAGAGGACAAGAAAAGTATTAGAAGTTATAACTATGTATTAACAGTCTACAAAGCTACAAATATGTGAAAAATATATAAAAAGCTAAAAAACTTTAGGCATCACATCCACTATTTTTTTTTTCTGGATAATAACAATCTACATAGGTTTTTAAAAAGCTGGCTCCTATAAATTTGGGATTTTTATTAAAAAGACAGGATGTTGAGGCTGACTCCAGACCAGAAGACAGAATCACATGATAGTGGTAGCCCAGATCATGCTGCACTTCATTCTTGGATTTTCAGCTGTTGTAGGAACTGCATTTTCTCTACCGTGGTAGCATTGCCCTGGGCATGGTAGCAGTGTTTTATTCTGTGCATGTTGGCAGCATGTGTTCAAGTGGCCAGGCTCTTCTCAACAGTAACAAAGTTCTATTTTATGGTCAGCAGAAGGGGAAATACATTTCTTGTTGCTTCATAGGCAGATAATCCCCCTGTTAGATCATCTAGGGTAGATTCAGAGCAGTTCAATTTTCCTGGAAAGGAATCAGCCTAATCACTACAGCAGTGCAGGGTGATTTGGGCTGTGCCTGACCCTGCCATCATCTCTGGCCCTGTCCTGGAGCTGCTACTGCACTTGCTATTTCCCATTGGTGCAGTGGCTGGTGCCAGCCTTATTGCTGTGCTTGCTGCAGCTCGCCTGCCTTTGGGGAACAGCTGCCCCTCTGTTAACCAGTTAATATTTCTGCAATACTCTGATATTCACAGGGAAAACATTTGTGCATAATCTTACTACTGATAGGTGTGATTCCAATCCATGGCTAATGGCAAAGCACAGTTGTTATTCCCACATTGCCATTAGGGATGAATATATTATTTTACCATCTTCTCCACCCACAGAAATGTCTCAGTCTCTTCTAATTTGCATGGCATTTTACAAACAGCTTTTTAGGAAAATGGTGAAAATTTATGCTGAAGACTCATATTGCATTGCTAGCCACATACAATAAAAATTCCAAGTTAGAAAGCAGTCTAACTCTTAAGGAATTAAAAGTAAAGGTAAACATCTACTTGAGGGACGCGGTGCATCCCATAATCATTATACACAACTGCCAGTATGTGAGCCAAGCAGTGTTCTAGCAGAAAGGGAACAGTTCAGTATGCAGAGACAGAAACTGAGAAAATATGTAGAGGATAATAAAACTAGCTAAAGAAAATATTCTCTAAGTCTGCCTGGCTTGTTTGAGATTAAAGCTCAAATGTGATGATTTAGGGGGGCATCTAATCTCTTTTCCTTATTAATATCTTTTTTGTTTGAATTAAGATAACTTGAGAATTCATAGTAATTAAGACATCTTTTATTAATGCAAATGTCAAATTTTCATATTCAAAGGGCTTGGAAGATCTTGGAAACCGTAACAGGAAAAGAGATTGAGTGAGCAAGAAGTAGAATACCTGGCAACTAATGGGTCAAGACTGAGGAAAAAAACCAGGGTATTTGAGCTTTGCAGTCCCATTTGATTCCCAGATTAGATTTATGCCAGCTCACTGTAGTTTGGGGCAGTCTTGGAGATATTCTGAAGTCTTCCAACTGTCCTCTAAATAGCAGCCTGCCAACAGAGAAGACATAAAGTCCAGCAGTGCCCCTTGTACTTCCTCTACTGAGGGTGGAAGCTGGAGTAGAAGTGCCAGCTTTGAGTCTGCCAGAGGGACTCTCTACGAGTTCTGCAAACAAAGGGAAGTTTTTGGCTGGGGAAATTGAATTTGTTTGTGGTCTCTATGTGGCTGGAGCCACAAAGTGATTCAGGCATACTTGAGGGACTGAGATTTTCAGTCTGTTATGTATATTTCATGCATTTTGTGTTATCTTATTTGGAAATAAATCCATGCATGTACAGAAAGGAGCTGTTCAACATGGCTTCATTGCCAGAGCTCCAGCAGCTTGCTTAATACTGTGCAATATTTTATGAGTTACTGACAAATTCCTGGGCAGGGTTGTCAGGATAACCATATGGTTGGCTTTAGAGAAATCTACCATTTTATTTGCTGGGTCAATTTTTGATTGATTAAGGCAGTATCAGTAAGCTGACCTTCAAGTTTAGTTATCTCAGAAACTGCTATTTTCTAGAGCAGCCTCCAGGCTGTCAGTGAAAAACATCTAAAAACCTAAGTTTAGCAATTTGCCTGAAAAGTGTCAAGTGAACAGCTGTACTAGGTCACTGTGAAGATTTCACTCATCTCCCTAGTGACTATGACAAGTAGGATAGTGTTGCATTGTACTCCAGAGAAATAAGCCTTGGCTTCAGGTTTAGCTTGTTTTCCTTTATTCTGTTTCTATGGTATACATAAGAGAACATAATTTATGCAGTGTGTCAAAACATAGTGGATTTATTTTGACTGTCTGGTGTGATACCTCTGTAGTTCCTCCAAATTAACAGCATTAGTGTTCTGACCAATTTAGATTCTTAGTAGGAAAAGAGGATCCAAGATTTCTATGCCACAGCTTTTCTTCTTGGTGCTTACACCTTCTGGCACTCAGACTATAAGTGAAAATGGGAGTGATGAAGACCTTGCACTTGCTCTGTGGCTTGACTTTTATCCTCCCTCTTCTCTCCTGTCTGTTTTGTGAACAGTTGAGGCATACTACAAGTTGTATTACTTTTCCATATCGTATTGGACCCCAAAAGAAGGAGGACACCATCTGTATGGAGAATAATTTCTACATGAATTGAGAACCCTGTGCTATCTCATATAAATGGTCTGAGTGAACCTGTTCTACAGCTGACTGGGAAAGGCTTTATATTTCATGAGTTTATGAGCAGCAACAGCTTTTCCATCAGTTGTGATGTTCTGTAAAGTCAGTGCCAATTGCCTTCATGTCATCTGAGAAGAGGTGCACATAGCCTAGGATTCTGTATAAAGATGTTTTGAGATCCGTTGCTGATGTAATGTAGGCAGGTAGTACTTGAATATCAAAAGGATCATAATGAAAATAAAGGTGTTATTACAAGATTAGGTGGGAATGATCTTGGACAGCTGAGTCATATTTGAGATAAAAGGTGACTTGAGTTGGCAGTACAGTACAGTACACTACTTGAGTACAGTAGTGGTACTCTTGGAACCTACTAAAGCAGAAAACACTATTGGGTGAACTATTGCTTTCTTTTGGCAATTCAGAAACATCAGTAATGTGTATTGTGAAGTTAGATACTGTGTAACCTGCCAAGTGTCACTTGGCACTCTTGGAAATACTGGAAGATCTACTGATTTATTAATATATTGTCTGCTGCTGTTTATATGATCAGTCATCTGCTCTCCTTGAATGTCTAACAGCCCTCTGGGAATTAATGTTGTATTTCTACTCATGCTAATCAAAAGTTGGTATACAAAGTATTTCTGCTGTCAGGGGAAGTACAGTGAACAAGAAACACTGAACATGATCTGTCTGTGAATCAGCTCCTACGTGCCCATCTCCCTTTTTGTGTTTTTTTGTTTCTTCCTCTGTAACAGTAATCATAGTAAACATAGTAGTTCTTCAATCAATTATAATTTTAAAGAAAAGAGGACATAAATGTGCATTTTTTAAAGCAAGAACAAGAGGCACATGTCTCTAATTCATCAGAAATCTTGACACTTTCTGTTTCAAACACTTTTATAAGCACACAGCACACTGCAGTGATTTAGTCTATGGAGAATTCACTCCTAATGCCCTGCTTCATGGTGCTACTTATTAAGGCCCAAGTACTGCTTTTTAGACATTTCTTGCATTCTGAAATAGTGATCATTTCTTTAGTGTCAATATTTCTGCCTACAGTGCATTATAGATACCCTTACACAAACAATTTCAGTCACCCTCAGTCAGTAACTATTCAAAATACTGGGTTTTTTTCTACTATGGTGTTGTCTTAGTGACAGTAACTTTTCTCTGCAAGGATTCATTAAATTCATTAAATATGTTCTATTTTATTCAAATAAAATATATAATAGTAAAAATAGAATGACTTTTGGTATTAAAAGAGTAAAATTAAATTACTGTGAAAATTTTTAATGTCAGTTATGCAGAAACAGGTTCAGCATAACATGGATTATATCTGTTGTTTCTCTTGCATTTTTAGATCAGTTCTTAAAGCCTTATTGTCTCTTAAAGTAGACAATACTTTTCTTTTAAGAATGTGGTATGTATGTGGTAGAGTTATCTCCCTTGTACTTGATTGTGAATACATGCCTAATTAATTTATAGAACTACTTTTATATTTAAAAAGCAAGTGCAAAATTATTTTATCCTGCCTCTCTGCCTTAGAGGAAGAGCCCTGTGCAGTACTGTGTCTGTACTGGAGCATGTGCAGCTGAGCTGGTTTTAGAAGTGTTTGACCAATGTTGCCCAAGTTTGGCTTGGATGTTAGCCACCAGACCACTTGACAGAAACTTGCAATGATTCGTACTAAAACTTGCAAAATAATTTTTTGAAAAAGGCATACTGAACAGAAGCAAACAGCCTCTTGGTAAGTCCAAACCAATTGAGTTCAAAGATTTAAAATACAGAAAAAAAGTTACCAGCTTTAACAAGAATCAGAAAGTAGAAACACTGCACTGTAATGATAGAGATAAGTATAAATGTTTAAATACAACCATTATAAGGAAATGAAACATTGTTTACATTATGAAGCAGAAATAGTTCTGTCAGTAATGCATTTTACAGTAGGGACCTTTGTAACAGAAATCCTCCACTGACATCATACTCATTGAAACAATAGTTGTTACATAAAGAAATGGCATAGAATGATACCAAAAAAAGGTTTATGCCCCAAATAAACAAAATTCAATTACAATCTATTTTAGATTGTATACAACATATAAGCTTATGGAAAAAACATTTTGTTTATTTGGTCTACACAGCAGATGTAAAATAGAAAGCATCAAAACATCATATAGTTTTCTCGTCTAATTAATCTAGAAATCAGAGAGACCTTCAAACTAGATTTTCAAGAGACCGTGAGATCCTGACAAGAAGAGAAAGTAATGGTTGTAATTGCTGTGTCTGCTGAATCTCTTTTATCTTCTTAATTTTTGTTTACACAATGCCAATTTCAGAAAAAGCGGTGCAGAATATATGCATTGTACCCAAAAATGCACCCCAAAATTGTACCCAAAAATGCTATATTGGAAATATTCTGCCTTCCAATTTCTTTCTTGTTGAAAAAAATCCCGCTCTTTTCTATTCAAATAATATTATATTAGAAGCTGACTTTCATTTCAATGTAATTTTTATTCATAACAAAGAAAGTGTTCAAGGTTCTCTTACTCAAAGTAAGAGAATTTTCTTTTTAATTTTTTCATTTTCTTCTTTTTTTCAGAGAGAGTTGAGATATAAAAATAGAAATGCATTTAATGGTACAAAGTGCCCAGGGGTTTACAGCCTGCAATTTAATGTTTTATTCATAATTTTCCACAATAATTGTAGTTATTTGTTGATCTTCATATAATTCTTTTCAATATTGCTTTGAATTTAAAACTAATGGCATGAGGTTTTTTTTCTGGAGTTTCAAGATCAGTTTTCCAGTCATAAAACCAGATATCCATATGCAATTCACAGTGACCACTTTTTGCAAAATGTTCAACTACATGAATTATTTAATACTTTACTTCTATCTTCATTTATGTAGATAGTTATAACCTTGATTTGCTTTTCATATATATTAAGTCTAACTCAGTACTGGTTTTGTGAACTATCTTAGTTCAATGACAAACAAAATGATGGTGAAAGTCATAAAGCAGAATCACACTTTGCAACTTAACCTGCTCTGCTTAGAGTGTTCTTGGGTTTACATTGCGTGGTAACTTTTCAATACTGAAACTAGGAATCCATTTCTTTATTATGGGCAAGATTACGTATGTACAATTAAAACCTATCCAGACTTAGTCTTCTCCTAGAGCTACAATTGAATGAGAATTCATAGAAAGGACTTCTGGATGATGGCATAAAAAATCATTCACACCACAGGAAGACATAGCTCTATTTAAAACATGTTATGCTTGGATGGGATCAGGTACTTGGGATATCAACTCTCCTTTTCCCTGCCTTTAAATGTTTGAGTAAACAGAATACATTGTTAGCAGTGAGCCCTGATTGGCTTCTTCAGAAATTCTTGCTGGTTTTTGTGGCTGCAGTTTGAACATCTTCAGTGAACTATTCTTGAAGTTGGAGATTTTAGGGAGAGATCATGATGGTCATTTTCTGTGATGTTTCCTTTAACACAAGGCATATTTTCTCCATGAACACCACTAAACTGTAGTCAAAAAAGGTGTGCAATTACTTTGAACAGTCCTGTTTATCTTAACATTGACATGAAATTGGCTGTTTCCATCCCTATGAACTAATGTATCAATTATTAATGACTATATGGAGAATCTGTCAGAAAGGTGTGTGGGTACAATTTATCTGAAGGAGTAAAATTATCTGTATCAATTGGAGGCAAACTGCAATGGTAGAAGGAACTCTCCAGGGATAAGAAGAAATGGATAGATTTTTTTTTTCATTAAAAAATAGTCTTTCCTTCTGGTGACAATTATAAGTATGCAAAAGAAACTGATGTATTGATGAGAACAAGCAGCCAGCCTATATATTTTGGTTGTTTTACCAGTAATAAGGAATGTAATTAAAAAAAAATAAATTATTCCCATTATGAATTAATTGCTAAAAAATACCAATGGCAAAATGGCTTAATGTTAAATACATATATCTTTAGTGGTTTGCTGAAGTACTTTCTTGCAGCCACAAGCTGCAACATCATCAGGTCAGGTGGGCATTTCCTCCTTCGAATTAGTGGATAGCTTTGAAGTCAAATTATCATGTACAATGGTCTGTAATATTCATAGAAATATGAATGGAATAATAAACAGTCAAGCACTAGAATTTGAATTAGGCACTTTGGCAGAAGAGCTGAGGTGGCTCTTGTGACCTTTCACTGCTGTAATGCATCTGATCTGATGCCACACTCAACTTCATCCTTAGTCTGTGCTGCATTTCTTAAAATTTCTATTTTGTATTTATCCTGAGGATGAGGAAAGGAAAAAGAAAAAAATCCATGTGTTTTGTCTTGTAATAAGAAAATTGCTTTGATACATCTTGCATGATAGAAGCTGTCTAGTGGAGTTATCAGTGAGTACTCACTTATTTAGCTGAAATTTTTATTGGAAATTAATAGCAAAAATTGGAAATTAATATTGAAAAATGTAGTAGTCAAAGTAAAAAAAACCTAGCAAGTTCTTTATTTGATGTTTTATTAATTCTTTTATGAATAAAAACATTAGTGTTCCTTTCTAAATGCTACTACTAAAGCTATTAAAGATCAATGAATTCTTTGAGTTTTTGAAAATTATCCTGTATTTTATAAGGATTTTATAAATTACTTGGTTAAAGAAATGTATGTACTTAATAAGAAATATTTATCATACAGCAAACTAGCAGATATTTGCAAGATATGTAATCCTTGACTGTGCGGATTTGAGATGACTGATGCTGACAAGAAAATGCTCAATCATCTTTCCAATTTGGCAAAAAGAGTAAATGTCAGGCACTGGATTGTCAATTATCTTCATGGATGCTGCAATACAGAGGACACAGCAAATACTGTTTGTAATTATCCATAGAGACAGACATGGAGCAATGATACTTATTTTTAGTTAAATGGTGGGAAATAGACTTTGAGAAAACTGGTTGGAGTCCTTAAGTCTCCCCACACAGTATGGGGAGGTATAGTTCAGAAGGCATTTCACTTCCCAGTGATTAGAGAGAGAGAAAGCAAGGGAGAGAAACAAAGAGAATAGAGGAAAAAAACACAATCCTAATGTATAAAATGCACATCACTAGATATAAGGGACTTGCTAATTGATATAACTGATGCAGAAGTGCTATTCAGTCCTTTGTGGCATTTGTGGGGTGCTTCTGGTGAAGGAAACAAATTACTACATCAATTATACAATTATCCTATGACATCTAATCCAACTTAGTTGTCTACAATATGTCATTGCAAGTCTAATATTATTGCGTAGGTAAGCATAAGCAGAACTAACGATAGGACAGGATTACTGTTTTTGTAGTAAATAAGGCTTATTTAAGGTGTTTATCACAGGATATAGTATACTGAGAGAACAACAGTTTATTTAGGAGGAACCAGGTGGTTGCTAGCTCTCAGTTCTAATTGCAGCTGAGGAGTGCTAGAACAAGGTGCATAAAACACATGCTCTTACCCTTCCACTTTCACCTTTTTGGGTTCAGGCTGTGTCATCTTCCATGTCACAGCATAAACTGGAGTGATTGTAAGGCAGATAAATTACATGATCAATGGCCTACACAAGATCATCATGGTAGACTGATCAGGCCTAAAATCAGCCCTGGGTCCCCTGTAAACTTGCAACCCAAGACAACTGTTCAGTGACATACTTGGCACTGACATAAGCAGACTGTAGTTACTGAGTTATTTCATTATAGTGGTGTTCTTTTCATGTTAGACAGCATAATTTTTTTTTTCCCTTAATGGAACATAACATCTCCAATATATCTGCAAATTTGTCACATTTTTGTTTGAGCTTTTTTGCTTTTTTTGTTCATCTCTATTTTCTTGGGTAATATAGCTATTTGTTGAAGGTTGTTGTGTCACCGGGAACTTCTTAGATGATTTATTAATAATTTTAATGGTACTTACATATTGTTCATAAATTATGAAATAATAAACCCATAAAATACAATTTCAGGAAGGGTTATTTTAGAGAAAATATTATTTTCACTAGATTTTGCTAAAGCGCAGAAAAATAAACCAATTTTGAAATCTTAAAAAAATTGAGAATAAATTTGGAGAGTGTATAGAATAAACCTCTATGTGTACTTCGGGTTTAGTTTATCAAATCACTAAATGGAAATAAAGAGATCTCATTTATTTTGCTGGCAGATAACACATGAAGTACTTATAATCTTAAGCAATACATTACTGTTTATGATGAACAGATATACAGACAAATGACTCTTGGGGATGGCACCCTGCAGGGCTGGGCACTGGACTTGGGGGTCCCTTCCAACTGAGCCTATTCTGTGATTCTGTGATATATGTGATACTTAGCTACTTACAGTCTGTGTCACAACTAAAAACTTCAGTGGGCAAAACTGGAAAGGCGGCTACTGAAGCACAGATAAAGCACTGATTAATGGTATTTAAAATGGCAGCTAAACAGTTGTGCATCTTCCTGCACTGTGTAAGCAGTGCTTTTCATTGGCTTTAGAAGGTTGAACTGAACAGTACAGCTAGACCCTCATGTGTGGGAAGGACAATAAAAACCTTTGGAGGATGTTAATATTATATGCAGAAGTAGTTCCACAGATCTGTTTGCCTTTTAAGTTTGGTAAATAGTCATAAAACTGTGGAGTTCTGTTAAAATATATTTTTTCTGGGTGATGGTGAACAGTGATGTTTCAGTGGAGTGTAATGAAAGTTTGACAAGGTCAGGGAGTCTTATGAATCCAGGTATGAGTGTGGTTTGAAGCATGTTGAGTATGAGGCAGCACATTATCAGAATACCTGCATCTTTCATAGCAATCCAATCTAACCATTGTTTTTGTTGCTATTTCTCAAAATAACTGACACAAAATTTAAAAGCTCAGTTGTAAGTATTATCTGCTAGTTTCTCTGTGAAAATATGAGGGTGGATTACTCTTCTCTTTAAAACCTAATTTAGCATCAATGCATTCCCCTGACTGCTTGCTCTCTGTTCGTCTTGCTCTGGTAAGCTTGCCTAGAAGCTGATCTGCATTGTAGCTAATCAAGATGCTCTGCTTCACCTCGCCTTTGTCAGCGTACAAGAGCTCATGTCAGGAAAGCTTTCAGAGGTAATCAATCCAGAAAAATAGATCAGCAAAAGGAAAACATGGTGAATAAATATTTCATTGCACAAGGTAAACCTGTTTTAAATAGCAAAACAAACAGCTTAGGCTGTTTTCTTTACATATTTTAATTATTCATTTATTTTGTATACAGGCAATATTTATGTGTTCATATGCAAGTATTATTCTTACAATTGGGATGATTTGTGCAGTATTCAAAAGCATTTAAGTTCCTTGACCCCTGTCATATTTTGGTAACTGCTTCCCAGAATGGAGTAATATGCCATCTCAAGGTATTAAAATACTCTCACTGGAGCATCCTTCCTCTTTAATTTGTCCCACCTTACTACATTTAGGTGGGCCATGGGCTTGGAACCATGTTATACAATCTTGATGTCCTAAATACTATGGGTTTACACTTGAAACAGTATTTCCCTGCCTTACACTACTAGGAACATCATTCTCAAATTTGGAACCAATGGTAGATGTATACATATATGCCTGATGTTTAGTGCAGAAGTTTCTATGGCCTGTGGAAGATTTTTGTGTGGGTCTGCAGCTAACAGGAGCATGTGTTTTCAATGAACTTAAAAGCAAAGTGTCACAGTGAGTGACTTCACACCAGAGTAATCTGCACATGACTGTAGCAGCTCAGTGAAAGCTAAAAATGGAATCAAAGTGATTCTTAATGCCTGTGGAATAATGGCTTGCATTTATCAGCTACCTGTTCAATGAGACTGAAATGAGATCTAACTGTATAAAGACAGGAGCTCTGAATTGAGACTTTTTTTCTTTTTCCTAATGGAAAACATAAGATAGATACATATACATTCTTTTCCAAATTTTTTTCAGACATGCTGAACATTTCTATCATGTTCCTACAAGCAAGCTACTAGGCATAAATAAATTTGTAGTGAACTGCAGCTTTCTTTTCACAAATCAAGTAAGAATAATTTAAATGAGTAGCCATGTACCCACACAATGTACTGTTAGATCCCTACAGGCATCATTTGTGACTGAATAGCTGCTCTATTATATATACTGCAGCCATATACTGTGAGAGTTTTGACTTGTCTTACTCATGGAGTAGAACTGGAGCTATGGCTCCTTTCAAAGGTTGCAACAACATTTTAAATCATACACATTAGTTTTTAATGTAAATATTCTAGTGGGTTTAAAATATATTGCTTATATACTTTCTGAAGGCATTTTCTGTTTTGTATGTTATGCCTCTATTATAAATCAATATTTCTACCTTTTGCATAAACTTATAATGAAATAATGAGACTTTTGTCATAGAGTTTGATCTTTGAGCAATTATTTGATTCCACTTCTATTCAATGGTCACGATTTTAATTTTTTTCCCCATGTTCTTTTCCAACCTTCTTTAGAGTATTTTAGATTATTACTAAATGAAGGAGAGGTAGTTCTAATTTTCATTTTCAGAAAGAGATTCAATCATTAAAGCTTTCTGTTTCAATGTTCCTTTTGTATTTCTCTTGATAATTTTTTATTTTAAGTATGGTAATTTCAGACAGGCTAGGAGTATGTACAACTGATTTGAATTGCAGAAGTGACTTCAACTATACAACTGCACTTCTTTAAACAGAGATAAATTAGAGATTGACAGGTTTTTCTGGAATTTTATTCCCATTAATGTTGCTTTGTTTATAACAGAAGTTGTGTAGAAACTCCTACAGAATACTCATCCAAGTGTGAAAGCTGCAGTTCCCTTCTAAACATGAAAAGTCATTAGATTGTAGCTGTGTTACATCCAGCTGGTGGCTGGTTGCCAGTGGTGTTCCTCAGGGCTCAGTACTGGGTCCAATCTAGTTTAATATCTTTATCAATGGTCTGGACCATTCACACCATTTTATTACTGTTCAGTTTTAACACATCTGATGGGATTTGGCTGTGGAGAACACTGAGGGACCAGCTTGATGCATTAATTTCAGAAATTTCCCCCAGATCAGGAATAGTCTACAAACCTAACTGACTTCTACAAATACACTTTTTCTAAGCTGTATTTCTAAAATATACACGCAGCTTAAATATGCATTCCATCAAACTACCAAACCCCTTCTCATTTGAAGCATGTTATATTCTCTTTGCCTTTTGGAATCATTTTGAATCCATTTTAAATGAACTTCCTTCCAGTATGTCTGACTGTCTTTCCAAACTCAGAAACTATTTCTTAAGTTCTTCAAACCATCTTCTGGTACTTTCCCTCATGTCACCTTGCCTCATGAAAAATATATGATACCATAACTTCAGGTTTTAGCTACTACCTCTATGTACTACCTTTTCTTGTGATCTTGAGGGCCATCATATTTTTATATAAAAACTATTTTTTGAACCAGTGACTGACTATTCAGCAATAGTTTCTACTCCCACTAATCTGTCCTGTGGCATTGTGCAAGAATATGTAACAAGTAGTGGTAGGTGAGCATTATGCCTAAAAACATCTGAAAGGTATTCAGTAGTGGAAGTCTTCCTTTTCCCCTCCTTTTTAATATCATCCTAAGATTTTACTGCAATAGTGTATGTGTGTTGCAGTTTTTTCTATTATTGCCCCCAACAGCAAGCTATTTCTTCTTCCCTATTGGCATTCACAGTGTAGCGAGTTGCTATGATGGACACTCACAGGGAGTTTGGTGAGCTGGCAGTGTTGTAAATACTGCTGGATGCTTATGAGTATTCAGTGAGTGTTTTAGGGCCTGTACTTGTATGCCACTGCCAACACTCAAGGCACCATTATCAAGAATACTTGACAGCTGGCTTTAGTTAAGGGGAAGTCTGATTGTGACCTGAAGAGCACTTGGAAGGCCAGGGATTTTGACTGTCAAGCTGTCGGGAAAACAACCTGACTGGTGCTTTGCACCTGGGGATTCTTTCATAACTTTTGCAAGGACAATGGTGAGACTGTTTGTATGTAATTGGAAGCCAGAGATTTTTCGTAAGCACAGTAGCTTACGCTTAGCCTCCATGAGATGGAACTGAGAGCTTCAGGATCTCATATCCTCCATTCTTTTACTCAGGACTATCTGTTACTTCCCCAACAGTTTTATGCTGTGCCTGAGGGCATTGATCTATGCTGATGTGGACTTTGTATGCTATTTCAGTGATACAAAATCACTCTGTTTTGCACAATTCGTACTGGTGATATGAAACAGTGGGGTGTGGCTGATGCACCTGAAGGCTGTGCTGTCATTCAGCAGGACCCTGATAGGCTGCAGAGCTCTGCGCTGAGAGAAAGCCACTAAGGTGCAAGAAGGGCAGGTATATGTAGGGTCCTGCACCTTGGAAGCAATAACCCTACTACCAGCACAGGCTGGGGGCTGACCTGCTAGAGAAAGAGTGGAGTCTTTGTGGATGGCACCTGGAGTCTTTGCGGATGACCAGTGGACCCTGAACTGGCAGTGCCCTTGCAGCCAGAAGGGCAGATGGTATCCTGGGTGCATCAAGGAAGTGTGGCCAGCAGGTCGAGGGAGGTGATCCTGCCCCTCTGCTTGGCCACATCTGGAGTATTGTGTTCAGTTCTGGTCTCCACAGTTCAAGAAAGATAAAGGGCTGCTGGAGAGGGTCCAGTGGAGGCCACAAAGAGGGTTTGAGGTCTGAAGCCTCTCTCTTGTTAGAAGAGACTGCGGGAGCTGGGCCTGTTTAATCTGGAGAAGACTGAAAGGAGATCTCATTAATGCACGTGAATATCTCAAAGGGGCGCCAAGACCATGGTGTCAGACTCTTTTTAGTGGTGCCCAGTGGCACAATGAGGAGCAATGCCCATAAACACAAGAAATTCTACCTCAACATGTGGAAGAACTTTTTTACTTTGTAGGTGAGAGAACACTGGAACAGGTTTCCCAGGGAGGACATGTACCCTCTCTGGAGACAGTCCAAACCCACCCAGACATGTTCCTGTGTAACCTGTTTCAGGTGATCCTGCCTTGGCAGCAGGGGGTTGGAATATGTGACCTACAGAGTTCTCTTCAAACCTTGATGTTTCCCTAATTCTTGGAAAACACCCAGTACATCAACATAAGAGTGTGTTCACTGGGTTTAGTCATCCTGATCTTACAATATCAACAGTTATAATTTCTATCTTTTGCTGTTCTTATACTCTTTTTTACTTCCACTTGTAGCTCAGTGCATTGGCTATATAGAAAGTCTTGAATTAAAGAAGCTAATATATCTTGTCTTCTTGTCCTGAGGGTTAACTTGTACATCATTCCCACTTGAAAGAAAAAAAAAAATTCCCTCTAGGAATTACTCCCTCTTCTGGACCTTATGTTCTAGGGTGTAACACATTTTTGGTTAGAGTATAACTTCTATCTGTTTTGCCATGCAGATTAATTTAAATTGCTTCACTAGCAAAGGTTCAGGAACGTAAAAGAGTCTTATTTTCAGTGGATTTTAGTGATTTGGGCTTTAGTGATTTGCACTAATTAGAATCTTCATGTGAGTAAACAGTAAAATGAAAATTTTTGTGAACTCCCAATTATTTACACATTTTCTCTGTGAATATGTCTAGCTTTAACATGACAAATGATTCTGCTCAAAATTTTCTTATGACACTGTCTGATCCAGTTAGAATATCTTCAGAGGACATTAATACATTTATTCCCTAGCAATACTGAGGGAAAAAAGAAAATATGTAGAAAGCTCAACCAGAAATTCATATCTGTGGCTAAATGATGGGTTTTATTCTGGTAACCAAAGAGCATGTATCCATTCAGAATTTTCTACTTAGTCACCATGGGATGGCTAATCACCCTAAATCACAGGAATTTAAATTCTGTCCAGTATGGAAAGTGAACTGTCCCCAGCAGTGAGGAGGTATTGACTTAACTCTCTGATTCAGTTGCTGAGGTGTGATGATCGATTTGAGACTTAGCTAAAGTATTGTCTGAACAAGGACTTTATGCTCTTTATCATTTTGTACAGTCTACGTTTGAGATTGGGTCTCCAAATTTCAGATGATATAATTGCCAAATGTAGTTAAGTGTTTTCAAAATCCTAGCGGACACCTCTGTGCCTCTTAAAACATCTAAACAGCTTTGCAGTGTTGTCTAAAGAAGCTTATGTGGCTCTAGATGAAGTTGAGGAGAGAACTGGGAATGGATCCAAGATCATTCAAGGCCTAGTCCAGCACATCAGTGCAAATCCTCTTCCACCTGAAATTTACTTCAACTGTGCCACAATTCTGTGCTCAATTCATTAATTTTTAAAAACAGGTGGTATATACCTTAGAGTGAGTTTAAGATTTAATATCTTATTATTTATTGATGACACTGAAATCTTCATTAAAAACACTATATGGCCCTGAGTGTGCCCTGTAACTTACTTGAAACCAGCAAGTTATTTTAATGACTTGGCATTGTTGCTCCCATTTTCTCCAGTGACAGAGCAATTTCATATTCAGTATGTCTACAACATTATTCAAGCATTCCACTGACAACACTTCACAAACAACATTTGTAAATAAAACAGTACAGGACAGTGTACTTTTTCAGACAAGACAGTCTAGTGACACCAATAATAATTTTCAACAAATGCACATTCTATGTCAGAGCAGACATGCACAGAGGACATCCAAGGGTTTTTTTTCCTTTAAATCTGATCGCATCTTGTTTTTTAAAAATGGTGCCAAGAGTTTTGCCTCCTGTTTTCATGCTTTCAGGATTAATTAGAACATCCCAGATAGATCTTCCAGTATTTTAAATCTTCTGAAAAAAGTAAGTGTATGAAGGAGTATAGTTTGCATTACTATAGTTTTCTCAGGAAAAGCCTTCTGTTTAGAGAAAATTAATATGACGTACTGACTGTATACAGTCCATGATAAGTGTTACTGAAACTGCAATAAAAATTGCAGATTAATTCAATGTGATAGTAGCAATCTGAGAAATAGATACAAAATGAAGAACTTCTGCTGTCAAGGTCAGGTGATAGCCCAGATTCTATTTTTATTTTTTAATGAATCTGAATTAAAGATATTGTGTCCCTGCAGAATTAAAAATTCTGGATTGAGTTCTCCAGGGTAATGTTTCAGTCCTGTTGCTCCAGGGAGAGAGAAAGTTTTACAGTTGGGATCTTTCTCATTCCCAAAATAAAATATGGTAATTCCACTGTATTGGAATTACCTTCTTAGCAGGCATTAATAAATACCTTAATTAGACTCATGAAACTGTGGAAGGAATCACGTGAAGTTCTGCACATGACATTAAAATATACCTGAGATTGGGAGAAAATTCTCATTTAGAAAAAGACATACACTGCAAAGGCATCAATATGGGAAATTTGAGTAGGTTTATAATGAACATCACATGTTAATAGAGATTAAACATTCAACCAAAGATGGCTTTATTTGATGTCACATGCTTTTGATATATAAATAGTTTCATATATTTTACTAAGTCTATATAAATTATGTATTATGCTAGTCTATATAAGTCTATATAAATTATGTATTATGCTATGTATTTGGAAGTCTGAAGGAGTAGTACTGTAAAATTTTACATATATACAATTGAGGAGAACTTCACAGACTAAGTTGTGTGTGGACGATTTCCTTCGGCATTAAAAGAAATTGTGATTTCATTGTTAATCTCATATGGAATTGGATTAAGACTTCATTTATCATAAATGGCTATTCCCCGCTCTCATGTTCCTCAATACATCTGTGTCACAGGAGATATTACCTGACAATTTCCTGACAATTGCAGAGTTTGAGGCTCCTCGGACCATATGAAGCTTTTTTTCACCTTGACAAAAGCTGCTCAGCTTGCTAACACTTTTTTTCTTTTTTACTTTTTTCTCTTTTTTTTTCCCCTTCAGATCCTGGCCTGATTAAGCGGGTGGTTTTATCACGTATGATTTTGTAGTTAGGTAGAATTGGAAAGTTCCCTTGTGGAAAATGTGAATATTTGATCCTTCTTTCATTTAAAACTCTCCCTTAAATTCCTTTTATTCCTTTTGTGGTATGGCTAACAATAATATTGGTTTGAAAGTGTGTGGTTTCTTTAAACTAATATTTCCTTTCTTCCCTTTCCTGTTTTCAAATACATTCAAAACCTGAGACCAAGAAAACCCTAGATATTTTTAGAGTCAACTTTTTAATCAAAAGTAGGGTGTTCTGGAATTTCAGTGCACTTCAAGGAATTGCAGAAGCATACACTGGGTAGTGCTGAATTAAAGTGTCAGCTCTATTGTCTTCTGATCAATTAGATCCCTTAAAGAACACAGGGACACTGACAAAAGAAGAAAAGTAAGCCATTTAGAGAGCAACACTGTGAATGCAGCAGTCATGATGGTTTGAGCACAAAGTCTGTGGGTAGAGCTGCAGTAAAAGAAATGGAGGCAAACACAGCCCCAAAAGAAATAAAATATCCAGAAAATATTGTTTGTTTTTTTTTTTTTTTTGACTGTGGCATATACTACACAGTTAGTGTAGTATAATTAGCAATAATTATACTAATTAGCAATAAATTATTTTTTCTAGGAATACTAATTATGATATGAAAGAGGAAGTAGCACTGAATGGTTTGATAGATGTGAAACAAGTGTTTAGTGAGACAAAGGATAGTAATGAAGGGTAGTAAATTACACTGCTGTTTTAATAGCCTGTCACCAAAGGGATATACTAAGGCCATAGGAGGTATTTCTGGTGAATGCTTTATCTTTTTCTGTTTTAGAAAAGAGAATGTAGCTGGATGACTCCAGACTAAACTTGTCATTACTTAACTGTATAAGCCTCTTCTATGTATCAGTAACAAAACTCTCCGTCCTTGACCTTTCTGTATATTTTTCATTTCATGATTTTGCAGGAGAAAGGGGTGGGAGGAAGTGACCGGAGAGAAAAGAAATGGAAGGGGAGCATAACAGGAAAGGAGATGGAGTATTTAGCAGATACTGAGAACATAGATATTTTTCCTGTTTCTACCTCCAAATTTAAGTATGACTGGACTAGTAACATACTGTTTTGCACTCTAATATGCTGGAGTCTATGTCTTGAGGATTATTTGTCTCCAGGTACATGAAGAACAGAACAGATGTAAATACATTAAATCTCTTGTTTGTAGGTGGCTTAGACTAGCCATCTTTTTAATGGCTGCTCTTGGAGATTGAAATGAACTTTTTGGGTTCTGATCCAGCAAGGTCCTGAATTTCAATGCTATCTTCAAGCAAGAGTTGGGTTCAATGAGTCCACGTTCAAAATTAGAGGTATGCTCACATGCGTGACTGAATGACAGCCTCATTAGCAATATTTTTAAGTGCTTAAGAGTGTCATGAGTCACATTTTGAATAGCTAAATTTTTTAGAATTAAAGCATTTTGTTCCATCTTGCATGTAAAAAAAAAAATAAAAATAGACCCCTAATACAATGCAAATGCACCTTATGATTTATATCTGCAACAATACCAGCAAGGAAAAAAAAAAACTGTATAAAATGAAAGATACAATAAGATATGTCCAATAAGATTTTAAAAGCTTTCCCAATGAGGAAGAACTGAAAATCCTACACTTGGAACCTGATGATAGAATATTTGCTCAAGTGTTGTAATTAGTTTTGCAACATATTTGTCAAATTGTTACTAGAAAAATATGGCTGCTCTCCTTCCTAGAATCTGCCTTACATTAGTGGTGTTCTCTGTTCTGCATATAGGACTGTGCTGAATTTTAAGAGATCTGAATTTGGCTGAGGATGAGCAAGCAGCTGTAGCCTTCAAACTTTCTTCTTGAGAATTCTACCGAAGGTCTGAGCAAAAGAGAGTGTCTGATTAATCACACTGTCCCAAAACAGCCACAGGAAGCCATTGCTTCTGGTCTGACTGGGCTAGGCAGATGTCTATCGGATCATTGTGCATTACTTCTCATACATCTCTGAAATTTTCAAGATACAGATGTAAGAAGCAACATAAAATATCAAAGTGACACTTTTTTGTATGATACGGAATAACTGAGAAAGTGACATGAGACAAGAGTCCTTAAGATGTTTAAATTTTTCTTGAAGGTTTGACTTTTCCACATGTTAATATTTCAACCTGTTACTCAGAAACCAACAGCATGAGACACTGCTTGATGTTGGCTACAAAGAACAAACTTGGAAAGCAAACCACAACAGCAAAGATCCTTATCTGACTTTACAGGACATGAACCTCATTTTTAAAGAGGCTCTGTAGCCTTTCTACATCTTGACAAATGATTAAAATGAACCAGCTGCTGGTTTCAGATACTTCTTTCCATGCTTTAATAAATTGCACGGTTGCTGTTCGGAACCTTTATGCAACAAAATGTATTTTTCAAAGTGTAGATAGAAGACTGGACTCGATGTGCAGGATGGGTCTGACATTTGCAATTATGAAGGGAACAGGAGCAGTGCTGCTGGTCGCAGCTGAGCCAAGAGGGAGCCCAGCTGAACTGGAGGACGCACAGGGGAGCAGTAGGAAAATGGTGACCCCACAGCACTTTCAGTCCCAGTGGTAAACACCTTTTTGGGGTTAAAACACTTCCTCTTTTTATAAGGTTTTGCTGTTTTTTAATATTGCTGTTGTAATTGTGTGTCTTATCCTTGCGTTGTGCTTTCAGTAAATTGTGACCCCAACTCATTTTCTCTGTTTTTTGTCTCTGCTTTACCAGAAAGGGTGAGAGAAGGGGAATAGATTATTTGGAGTTAAATTTCTGTCTGATGCTAAAACCAGTATGAAATGTCAAGCACTACTATGAATTCACATGTACTGTTAGTCTTTCTGCCACCTTGGTCAGTGGGCTTAAAGTGAGTAGGACAGAAAGAAATAGCTGGGTTTTCTTTTGCAGTCTCCAGTGTGAATCTTTTGCAAGGGGAAGGAGACAACTAATTTCAATCTAAATAGCAAGTCGTATATTAAAAAATTATATTATTCTCAGTGTTAAAAGACCTAATGAGTGTGGATAATTTTTTTCCTTAATGTATATCCTTAGAGTCAATTGACCCATTCCTTCCCACTCTCCCTTCTTAGACACTACATGGAATAGGTTAAGGCTAGATTAAGAATTTGAATGAATTCTTGTTTGCTCTCACCGAAAGCCCTACAGATTTTGCCATTATTTTTCTTTCCCTTTTCTACTTTCACTGAATGTTGGTTTGTAAAAAACTTTTCTACTATGCTTGATCTATTCTATATAATGAATTAATTTATTAGATAGGATATCATTCTAAGTAAGAGTCCTGAGCAATGTTTATTTGGTAAGATCCCTAGAGCAATATTCTTGGGGCAAGAATAGGGCCAGAACTGTTCTGGCCCTATTCTATGGAAACTATGAGACCCAGCAGACTTTGCAGTTTGAATTTAGATAAATACAGAAACAACTACAAGAAACAGACAGAAACTGCTGTTTTTCCTGGCTGAGTAGCAAATCTTCCCAGTGGAGGCAAAATATCACTGGTGTTGTGATGGCTTCTGATAAAAATGGTTGCAGCAGATCTGAAGTTCTGATGATCCCTTTATTAACAAGGTGTTTGATGCCTTTGTTTAAAATTGGACATTCTGCAGAACCTACACAGCTCTAGCTGTGTATTTTTTATCCTGAAAAACAAAATGTGTGCACTGCCATACAATGGCAATGAAAATCTTTATTTCCAGATGTTCAGACATCTAAGTATATTTTCAAATCACATTCAAGTACCTGCATAGTAGAACGGAATGATTATAATAGAGAAGAGTAATTTAAATTCAGAAATTGAGATTGTATTTTAATGGTGAAAGGGAACCACTACTCCCTGGCCCTATTAGGGGAACAATTTCTGAGAGAGGACAACTTGCTGGCTGAGTAAATGCCCATGGCAGTAAAAGGTTTATGTAGCTGCTGCTTTGTAATAAAAGTAGTGAGCCCTATGTTGCTATTCTCTGTAAATATCAGATTACAGTCTGGTAAAGTCAATTTATAATTAAAATATAAATTATCAATAGATAATTTGCATGTTTGTGTTTAGTTTTGGTTGTTGTTTTTTTTTTTTTAATTTCTTATTAGCATTTTTTGCTTAAAATAATTATCATAAAATTTAAAGTATTTTTTACAAGCTCAGGATTAATTCCTTTTAAAGCAAGAACTCACAAGAATAGTTTTGATGTTCAGCTTTTTCGATAAGCATTACATATTTTTATCCAAACATCCTTTGTTTATATTTTCTGTGCTTTTTTTTCTCAGTTCAACACAGAAAAACCTATGTTTAAGGTAGTCAGCATTGAAGTGGAGGCTCTTGTTTCGAGAATGCTTCAGACTGACCCTGTGGTAAGATCGTGGCTTGTTCATAATGAACAAGTACTATTTTATGGACAAGGTACTGATTTGAGCATTTAAGATCTTAGACAACAATGTACATGAAGTTCTCTTTATGGTGCTCCTTTACCCAGGCATGTGATATTTCAAGCCTATAATTCAGTACTGAATCTTGATTAATCCTGGATTCACATCTGGATTTGTAGATGAGTCTGAGGCCATCTACAATATTTAACTTCAATTTTTATGTCAGTCTGTACTAGGAATCAAAACTAATTCAAGCAGAAGATCTCAAAAGAAGGAGATAAGGTTATCCTCTGACCAGTTTTAATCATATTTTGACTTTAAAAAATCACTGGCATAATTTGTGATGCAGATACCCCATGTATCAAACAAACAAAAGCCCTATTTGCTTCAGTTGCAGAACAAAAGCTGAAGGGTGAGATCCTCATGTAGATATAGAAATGTAGGAAAAGAATGCTCCTGGGAGTCTTGAGGATTTTCACAAACAATGTATAGGAGAAAAAAAAAAATTAGGGGGTAAATATTGTAAATGTGTTCTATTGAGAATTGGATCATGGCAGGAGTGTTTGCTGGGAGGCCCTAAATCTCAGTGTTATTCATCAGCTTATGAAAAATTACAGTATTTTAAAAGCCCAGCTGCTTTTTAAAGATATGTAAGGCCAGAAAACCAATTAGTGAATCAAGATAAGTAATGGTAAGCATTATCAGCCTGGCACTTCATTGAAACTTCAGTTTTTCTATACCTATGTTTACAGCAGGCAGTAATTTCAAGTTCACACTCTTGATTTAGAAGTAGACATTACGTATCTGTAAAACCCAGAAACAGCAGTTCTGCCCAGGTTGGTTGACTAGGGGAAATTAATCCAAACAAACAGATTAACATTACACTCCTGTGGCAGTGAATGTAGTTAATGAATATGACAATAAGCTGAAGCACATCTAATCAAATTGAAATGAAATTATTATTACCAAATGATAGTGTATAACTCCAATTTTTAAATGGAATTACATCAAGTATTAATTTAACATAAAACACTGGAGTAGTATCTCTTGGACCATGATCAAATATGAAGGTTTTCTGTTTTATTATTCACTTTCACAAGAAGAGTGTCAACATTCAATCACCCTTTTGTTTTATTGATAGCCAGAATTCCATTAGACCTGACCAGAGGAGAGGGAAGATGAAACATGCCAGCTTTTTATCTTTGTGTTCATACTTCTTGCAAGTAAAAGCATAAAATGTGATTCTGCAAAACTCCTTGCTGTCAGGATTCTAGTATGCCTTTCTACAATATCAGCTGCTAATCTACTTTATGTGATAGCTACAGTTACAAATTATTGTTTGCATGTTTTGCTAGTCTAGATCAACTGCACCTGTACATTCAGAAATTTTTTCCTATCATTTGGCCCTATTTTCTCTTGACAAATTCAGCATTTCATTGGGAAGAACAAGAATTCAAATCCTGGTATAATCAGGCTGTTGAGGTAAAAATCTCTTTTGCAGCTCTGGTACCTTTCTTCTGATGGCAGCACAGAACCAGTAATTCGTGATTTACTAGGGACAAGAATAGATATGTTAGTAATGCTGCTGAGGGTCAGTGTAGTCAAAGAATTTAGTGCTCTGGTGCTATTGAGCACTTGTTTTACAGTATTGCATAGTTTAGGATCAGTCAGTCTTCTCTATGACATCAAAGCTTTATCTAATTGCCTGCATTCTCTTTAGATGGCTAAAACATAACCGAAAACGATTTTGCAGTTTGGAATGTGTAGTATGTTATACAGTTCTATTGCTATTATTTTTGCCCAAGATATCAAGTCTCACCAAATGCCTTTATAAAAATTGCCATGTAAATGCCAATTTTATATACAGATACATGAAGTGACACAGCTCATCTTAAGCATAAACCCTATCCCATGATATCAGAAGTTTTCTTCTTTTCTTTTTTCTTTTTTTCTTTTTTCTTTTTTCTTTTTTCTTTTTTCTTTTTTCTTTTTTCTTTTTTCTTCTTTCTTTTTACTTTTTTCTTTTTACTTTTTTCTTTTTTCTTTTTTCTTTTTTCTTTTTTCTTTTTTCTTTTTTCTTTTTTCTTTTTTCTTTTTTTTTTTTTTTCTATTTTTTCTTTTCTATTTTTTCTTTTCTTTTTTTTTTTTCTTTTTTCATGTGTTAGGCAATCTCTTTTGTAGTAAGACGTTTTTGTTAGCAGGACACAGTGTCCCATGAAGTGGAGCCCTCTGAAATGCAGTACAGTTAATGGAGGCAAATATGAGTATGAGGATCCAATGGCACAGAAACACCTGAAGACGAAGTGCTTTGTGGATGTATATCAGGTAGTGACATTGAATCAAGTTGATACTGATTTTTTTTCATAATTTGTGTATTTGGGTGCCCATGTTGTGATAGAGAGTGAGCATTAGAACCATGCTGACAAGCAAGAGGAAAATACTGGTGCCAGAGAAAGCTGCTTTATTGGTATAGCTCTGCTTCTGTCTCTGCAACACTGACATCACACAGTGGGCCAAAGGAGAGAATACATGAAAAAGCTTTTTTCCTCTGCTCTGTATTTCTTACCACTTACTTAGTGT
The DNA here is from genome assembly GCF_030490865.1 of Poecile atricapillus. Taxonomy (NCBI): domain Eukaryota; kingdom Metazoa; phylum Chordata; class Aves; order Passeriformes; family Paridae; genus Poecile; species Poecile atricapillus. The sequence continues at coordinate 18,726,131 of NC_081253.1, read as the reverse complement.
TACATTTATTTTTACTTACACATCCATATTTACTAGATGCAGAAGAGTGAACCGTGATTTATTTAAGAACTGAAAATATTTTCTATCTGTGTTTTCTGGAAGAGCATTTAAAGAATTTTCAGGCTTAAAACAAATTTAAATTTCTAATCTTCACATCACTGCACAATCAAATATATGAATACATAATTACTGAAACTTGGATATACATTTCTGTATGTATCTATACAGTCTTAAAAGAGAAGCATCAACTCAGTGGGTTGTTTTTATGTGATTTTGACAGATACTTGAAAGTCAGATTTCTTTGTGTCTACTTACATATGTTAAAGAAACAACAGCTGTTTACATCTTATCTAAAAGATTATGAATAGATAAAAAAAAGATTTTTTTCATCTCTCATATAATCTCCAAATGAATAATCAAGAACAATGTGAAGCAAAGGGCAGTGGGTGAAATTCTTAGACATCTTAAGCCAGTGGGAATTGTATCATTGACTTTAGTGGGACCAATATTTTAACTTACACATTGAAATTCCAACCCTTATGAAAATGCCACAGGCAGATCATTAATCATAACCATGTGGGGTTACACTAGTACAAAACCTTACATTGACTTCTGATGTGAAAATTATTGTTTTATTTGTACCTGTGGGAGGGTGTGTGGATAGTACTCAGAAAAAAGTTAAATTAAAATGGGGCTTCTTATTTAGGATGGAAAATATATGCTGATTGCAGCAAGAAGTAATTATTTTTTGTTTTTTTTAGAGAAATACAGTTATGATCCACAGCCCAAGCCTGAACCTAAAAATATTACCTTAATTTCTTCATATGTCCTACAGCTCTTATATCAACAGCCATTACTTTAAGGTTAAGACACAGACAATGCTAGATATGGAATTAATTTTAAATTACCACTGTTCACAAATATGCTAAATCTTTGAAGTGAAAGTATGCACTTTTGCAAAAGAACTATGAAATTCCATTAGCGATTTGGAAGCATTTCCTGCTGATAGCCAAAACATTACAAGGGAATACCAAGTAACTTCTGAATCACAGGCTTCATTCTTGATTTTCCATTGCAAATTTTTGAGGTACAAACTAGATGACTTTCAGTTTTATAAAAGTACTTTAAAATACTTTATTGGATACTAATAGTAATTACACTATTTCTGTAACTGCCAAGCTATAAAGCTGGGAGAATAATAATTACAAAAATAAATGCATAGAAAATTAAGAGAGTATCTCCATAGTTTTTCAAACTGAATTTTTACTATGCTATTTTTCTAATGAATTTTCTATTACTGCTTTTAATATTAAACAGATTCTTAGAAAGTATGATGATCAGAATGATATAATTATCCAGGATGACAGACTGAACTTTGAAAGATAAGGATGGCTTACACAGTATTGTTTGTTTCCAAACTTGAAACAAAAAAAAAAAAAGATCTTGAATATGCTTTGCAGGCTAAAAAGATATATCCTAGGGAAAATATTTCTTCTGTTAAACAGAGATGGAGTAAGAATGCTCAGATATAAAAATAAGTTCTTCTCCACCAAATTGTAACTATTTACAGCATTCTAAATTTCTATTATAATATTCAAATAAAATAATCTAATTCACTGAAAAAGTAGTCAAATACACATAATTTTGTCATATGTTTTGAAAATTTTAGGTCAGTTTTGAACTGTTTCCAAATGCATGAGGAGACTGTCAACCTATTATAGGAAAGCAGACAAGAAAAAATTATTCTAGTGTAGCTATATGAAATCCTTTGAGGGGATATAAAGTAAAATACAGCCAAATACTATGGGTGACTAGTCAGTCAGAAAAAGTGCATTTATCTCTTATTTTGTCTACAGATTCACCTACAATCATCATCACTCAACCTCTTCACTTACACTCAGTTGTAAAAATAGCTTTCAGCCTGAAAAACTGACACAGACAGAAGAATGAAACTTGCTTGGTGATTCTATGATTTTAAAAGGATATTATGTAAAATTTCTAACACCAGTGGAAGGAAAGCAGTCTTCATTCTGCCTCACTTCTTCAGGCAGTAATAAGTGTTGTAATTGGTTTTGTCCTTAGTTCATGATCATTTCTGCTACCAAAAAAGAAGAGAATGGTGACAGAGATATTGTGCCATTGTGCTCTCATTCATGAGTATAGATGCAGGACTCATACTGTTATTCAAGTACAAAATGCTTTAGCCATGAACCAATAGAGGAAGATGTATACAGTGAGGACCATTTCAAAACGTGGCAGCAGTGTTTCACCATTGTCAACCAGATAGTGAAATGTCATCAAGTAGGAATAGTAAGAAGCAGATAAGATATATTCAAGTACCCAAAACAACCCGTGGGACAAAAGTTCTTTGCTGTTTAGGTAATGTTGCTTCTCTCCAAACATGTTACTACTCCTAAAAAATGGCCACAGGGCAAAAAAAAATCAGGCAGAAAGCAGCATTTTAATTTTGATGCAGGTAATACAGTACTTCCAAGAGATGTTTGTGCTGCAGTTGAACTCCCTCTTTGGAATGCTGCTCAGGCAGCTGGTGTATCCTGCCACTGCAGCCATGCTCATCCATCAAACTCAAGGAAAAGGCCTCTGAGATTTCAGTCTGGTGGCTTAGGTGCAGACCCAGCTTCATGGATGTGATACAGCTCTTAGGTAATGTTACCTCCTACTCTAACACATTAGCACAATTACTTTAAAATATACTGTATTTGAACATTTTTATGGTTGGCCATAGAAGTTAAGCACAGATATTACAGTGTTATCATTCTGAACCATGGCATTGACCTTCTAGAAGAATTTGGGTAATTCACATAACAGCATATAGAGGCTGCTTCAATCTTCATGCAGGAATTACATGATAGTTACACCATAAAAAAAATTGCTTTTGTAGATTTTCAGTAGTATGTTTCAAAATAGTCTCCTGTGAAACAGTCTTTCTGTGCTGTTGCTTACTTGTTGCTTTTTTTTGATTGCTATGTTAAACAAAAAACAGACATCAGCAAGATACACAATTAAAATGACTACCTAAAAGGGGATTACTTTAAAGGAGGATTAAGAGAGGGGGATTCTAAATCTAGCTAAATAAATAAGGACTACAAATGTAACCCAGTGCATTCATTTATCTCATTGGCAGACATAATGTAGCAGCCAGCTGAGTAATGTTGAAATGTTTTCCTATATTGTGCACTTTATCAGATGTATGCTAAAGAATTCAAGCTCTATCCAGTGTCACCTTATGCACTGTGTTTGTGCAACTAGCCTGAAGAAAGGGTATTTGGGAAGTGAATCTATAAGCTTTGTTGTAAAAAATCTCTGCATCTTTCTGCCCTTCATTAACTGGAATTTACCATGGATATACTGATTGAAATAGGGAAGACTGTGAATAATTTTGATGACTAATTCAACTAATGCTCGACTAGCTTTAGATTTCTTTCTGTTCTGTCACATTATTTCACCTCTGTGTATGGCCATGCCATCTCCTCTGCAATTCTGGATATACATGGCTTCCCTACCACTCTACCTTGTCTGCTTTATCTTCCCAAGGTTGTGTCAATAGTAAAAGCCAAGAATTCATAAAGATACAATTAGTTCTAGCATAGAAATAGCCATAGAAGACATCAATCTGTGTACTGCTTTTGGATAATGTGCTGCTATGGGGTAAATGGCTCAGTATTATCTCTTTAAAGCAATACTGAAAAAAGTGCAGCTATATTCTTACTGTCATCCAAACTCATGTCACTGTGTGTCTGAATTGCCTGTCCTGCTGTTCAGAATTTCTGTCTATGTAAAAGATGAGGAAAGAGAAGTCACAGTGATTTGAGAGGTTCATGTGAATAGAACTGGCCACCCATATCCAATCTGGAAACTGGGGTAGCCACCAAGATTGATTTCTTCCAAGCATGCTTCTGTCAGTAGGAGAGGACAGCCTGAAAAACACTCCCCTGCTATTTGTGAAGAGCTATCAGAGCCCCATGCTCAGCTGAAAAAGCTTTGAAAAGCAAACTAGCTGTGCTACATATCAGAGGGAAGCAGAAGGCAGCAGCAGTTACCTTTGAAACTTTTGACTCTAGGAGGGCATTTTTGATAGCAGAACTCAGAAGCAAAATACTTGATGAAGTATTTTGATTTGCCTTTTGCTTTTTCTTTTGATTCCTATATTGTAAATTACAAGATAAAAGAATGAACTAAAAGATATAACCAGCCCATCAATAAATGAGATGCAGGGATCCTGCTGCTGACATTGCTACCTGTGTTTTTCCTCCATTCTGGCAAACAGATTGGCAAAGCCTTTAGTTAGCATTAAATTCATCTGGATAGTTTAAAAGACTCCATGACGATTAATTAGCTCAGGACCCATTCCAAACTTATGCAAGCATGAAACAGTTGCACAATGTCTAAGAATGAAGATTCCTGAGGAATAAAAGTAATTTAATCCTGACATTCAAAAAACATGGAATGGCTTTATTCCCAAAGACAATTTCCTTAATAGCCTAGTAGCTGTGAACCACTGTAGTCTGTGGATTTGAAATCCAATTTTCTTCCTTTTAATTGTTACATAACCGTAGCAACAGGTCATATAGTCTTTCCTTTCTTTTCTTCCATGGCCAATAAACCAGAATATATTTACAGTGATGACTTAAGTGCCTTAAGTAACATCCAGGTCACTCAGCTGAAACCAGAACCGATGGAAGATGGAACTGAAAACAGCACTTCTAGATGTCTTTCCTTTTGCAAAGTTTCCTTTCAGAAGAGGGATCTCAGGCTGTTTCATCTTGCACTCTATGTCTTTAAATCTGAACTATCTGAAAAATTATATGCCTATTTTATATGAATACTTAGATACTCATTGTCATATAAACCATGCTCAATATATAAATGAAGCTGTATAACATCAACATCATAAGGGCATTTCCAGTGGGGTTTTTTAATATGGAAACAACAGAACTTAACGTATTATGGCTTTATATATTATTTTCCCCTTTGAATGAGATACAAACTTCAAGTATTTCTGGCAGCCCTGTCCCGTCTAGATGCTCTGGTTGCTAATGACTCCTGCACTCAGATTTACTTTTATTAAATCAAATCTGGCTAAGATTTGTCTTATATTAAAAAAATCACTGTGAGGACGGAAGGGAAGCAAAAACAGTAGTGAAATAATTTTTCCTGATAACCTGAAGAAATAAGCCTTAAAACAATGTATGGTGATTGACTTGTGTACCTTCTTCTTTGTTCTTGGTGTCTTTGAAAACCTCTCACATTTTCATATCCTGGTGACAACAGGGATCTTTTCTGTTGACTTGCTAGCAAGAAGCTGTATGTCCAACACTTAGGAAATACAAGCTTGAAAATTTCTTTCCCCTCCTTATTCTTCCTGTACCTTAGAGCTTCTGGGAAACCCTTGCTGCAGAGATCCTTCCTGTCTGATTATATCAGCATAAACTTCTTAGGCAGGTCAGAAGGGAGCAATTTTTCAGTTAAGATATGTGAAGTGATATATTTCCTTGGTGTATGGGGGCTGTGACCTAAATTTTGACATTTTAATTTTTTACTATTCATCTGTTTTACATGGGAAGCTCATGTATTCAAGTAATTTCTAAACAATGTGGGTTCTGATGTTGGAATGAAATGTGGTTTTTCTGGTTCATTAAGTATTGTTTCTGCTTACATAGCAGTTATCAATGATGAAGTCTTGCCAAAATTCTACTGGAGACTGACAGTCTTGCATGATGTTCCTAAACATGCTTAGCATGTCCTTCTTGTTTGGAAAGACACCAGCATGAATATAATTTCTAATTTGGATGTGTGATGTGCTGAAGTTAATGGAAAGCTGTGTGTGTTTTGCAACACTCAAAAGTCTTAAAATAAGCCTTTAATGTAGCCCTTTAAAATAACACTTTAAGTATCAATTCAAACTAAAACCATATGCTAATCTATATTTGTAACTGTTTTTCATAAGACCATATGCAGAGATATTGAACCAAAAAAACATAACAACAAATATATCTGTGTGCTTAGTTGCTGGGGTATTAGAAACAGCATTTTTGGTTTATGTTAGTTTAGCATTTATTCTTGCAATCTCTTTTCTGTAACATGTATTTTTGCTTCAAAAGGTACCAGTAAAACACTGAACACTCTTTTTTTTTGTGAATTTTTTTACCCTGTAGGTAGCCCATGAAGCTTTGGTGAGACAGTTTTTGTGAGACTATACAAAGAATAGATTGTGTAGAATTTTTGTGAGCCCCTGGTTCAGAAGGTCAGTGTTGAAATTCTACTCCATTTCACAAATGTATGGCCGTATGCTGCCATCTGTCTGTTCTGCAGCTGGGAGTTAATAGTGAACTGTTAATGTTATGTTCCAAATTGCAGCTATTTTTTGTGTTTCTGAAAAGCTGTTAAGACTTCTGATTGATTATTTTATCTTGTTTTTAAACAGTTTTTTGGTCTGCTTTGGTTCTTTGTGGGAAAGTAAACTGCAAGGCTGAAAGGTTTGACGTCTCTAAACAGGTGATTTTTTCTCTCCAAAACACGAAACAATGTCACTCTTACACTTTTTATAGAATGAAAGAAAAACTGAATTAGTGTTGTCTGTGGTATCTGTCATTCTCAGAAATCTTACTGTGTCAATGTAGCACCAAATTAAACATGCTATGAAATGTTAATTCAAGCCAAATCCAGTGATGTGCTTATTATTAACTCATTTACTGTAAAACTCTTGAGACTGAATTGGGACTGACTAGCAACCTACAAATTTTGTACATTAAAGACTATTACACATTATTATTGTGAAAAGATTGTAAAGGAAGAAAGAAATTGCATGTTGTAGTTAAAACCCAGTTTGAAACTAAGATGCAGATGGTTGCTCACTCTTCTCTGTGCTTGCCCACCTGGTGGGGAGGAGAATTGGGAAAAAAAACAAAATTCGCAGGTTAGATAAGAACAGTTTAAAAATGGGAAAAATTAAAATAACATTAATTATAATAATAACAATGAGAAAACAATAATATTGCTTAATTGATATTTGTTAATAATAATTGTCCTGAAAATGAGAGAGAGAGAGAGAGAGAGAGAGAGAGGAGAACAAAACCAGTTGCTCAGCGCCTGCTGATGGATGCCCAGCCCATCCCCGAGCAGTGATCAGCCCCTCCCAGCCGACTCCCCCAGTTTCTGTCCCGAGTGTGCCCTCCCCTGCTGTGGGATATCCCTTTGGCCTGTCTGGGTCAGCTGTCCCCAGCTCCTCCTGCAGCCTCTCACCGACAGAGCATGGGAAACTGAAAAGTCCTTGACTATGGGTAAGCACCACTTAGCAACAACCAAAACAACAGTGCTTTGTATTGGAAAAATTGATTTCATATTAAATTGGGAGCATAGCAATGAACCAGCCACTATGAAAAAATTAAGTCTATCCCAGCCAAAACTCAGACATGGCACAATATTACTTTATCGTTTTCTCATAATATATGATATTACATATAATATACAAGATTGGCACTGCAAGCTTTATAAATTTATTCAATTTTTTTTGCAGAAGTTAATATTTGAATCTTACTTAGATTCCATTTTGTCCATTTGAAGTTACAGTATGTGACCAAGGTACGTGACCAAGGTACATGACCAAGTACACAGTGAAACTATTTATTGTGTTGTATAGTTCACATCGCATCTGTTAGACCATGTCAACAGCAAGAAACAATTTGAAAATTTCAAATTAGAAAAATAGATAATTTGACAAATTTTCAAGCTTATCAATTTCAACCTTGAAATTGCCAATATTGTCTTTAATATGTATTACTTATAATTGTATTGTGTTTTAGTGAATTCATGTCTTCAAAAAATAAGAAATTAAGATATGTACTTTTCAGGCAAGAATACTAGCTTTTGTAGATCCTGTGTCCGAGATTTTTATTTACACTCCAGACTATTTAATCTAAAGAAAAGGTGTTTGTTATTCAAATAATAAACATTTACAGATCTGCTTCAGACATTGATTTTTTTATCTAAGCCCTAGATAACCCCTTCAGGTTAAAAGCAAAGTTGTTTGTTATTGCAATAATCAAAAAGAATAATAGGTACATTTTCTAAAATGGGAAGGTAACTTGGCAAACTGTGCATATATTTCTGTGTAGTCAGCCATTTCATGACAGTAAAACAAATCAAGAGAATATGTATTTTATAAAATGCTGTTTCATTATTATTTAAGCTATAATTTTCCCACATAAACAGCATTGTGCAGTTTACCCATACGCAAAAATATTTGTAAAATGGAGTGATTAATGGAGGGTCATAATTGACATCAAAGTGTAGGGGAATGAATTCTATGTCATTATGTTCCTGTGAGGAATATGAAGGTAATAAAAATAAACATTTCTGTGGAGGTTTTTTTTGGGACTTGTGCTGTAAATAGTATTGCTAAACTAAATACACAGTTTGTTTTTAATTAGCAAATTAAACAGAGTTTTTAATTTTGATTTCTTTTATATGGGAATTATCAATTAACATGTATGTTTTTCAGTAAAGACTGGTTTTGTTTCAAAATAGTTCTGCTTCCTGCAAATAACACAACCAAGTTGTCAAAGCATCTTGATCATTACTGGTTTAGAAGAAGATCATTTATTAAATACAGGATTAAATATAGTAGGTTTGTTGTGTTTAATATATTTTTTTCTTTCCAAGTGGATAATGTTCCTTATGTTTCCAATATAGGCATTATTAAAATTCACAACAGAGACCTGTAAACCCTGCAGAAATGTTATTCAAAACCAACTTAAACGGTATAATTTTAACTAATTTTTTACAAACCATACTTTTAGAGGTACTCACCCAATAACTCTTTCTCAGTGTATTTTTTCATGAAAATCATGTGAAAGGTATTTCTTTTCTAGTTAGAGCTTGATTCAGAATACAATACCTCTATCAATAATAGTTTAAGCAGTCGCTTGAGTGTCTTCAGTTTTTAAACAGCTGCACAGTCAATTTCACTCAGTATAAAAGTATCCATCATCAGATAGTCCATTCTTGTTAAACAAACAGTGGATGTTATACAGCCTGAATAGCTGGGAGGGTAAATCACATAATCAAAATGTGATTCTAAATAATATGGCTCATCTGAAGCTGCTTAATCCTATCTTCTGAGGCCATTGCAACAAAAATGATGATTGTATTGTATTTATCAAAGCCACTGAGAGTTGTACTATTTTTCTATAGAGATTATGTGCTTTTTTTGTTCCAGGTCTTATTTGGTAAATCTGTGAGTAAAATTGCATTCTTTCTGCTCAGTAGATTCTGCATGTAGTACTACTTAAAGTTACTGTAAAAACTCAAGAACGTGTCCAGCACAGAAGTCTGAATGAGAACTTGAAGGATTGATTCCTGGTTCCATGATCTCAGTGAAGATTCTTGCATCCTTAGCCTTGTCTTTATCTGTTCTTCATTTCTAGGTTGCCTTCTTCACAAAGCTGTCTAAGCAGTCTTAGATGTGGTTGTAGTTGTCAATGCAGTGTTCTGCAGTTTAGGGATCACAGCCGTACTAAGAGATGAGTAGTGGATTTTTTTTTGCTTTTTCCTAGGATCAGAAACTCTGCTAGTAGATTTTCATTGGTGCTAGGAATTAAATCAGTAGAAGGAGTTATTAAGATGAAATGAAATGAGACAGACTAAATTTCATACCCATGGTATGAAGGCTTCACATTTCTTCATAAGGCTTCACAATTTCTGGGTCTTCTTTTTGATTCAGAGTGAAAACATTCCCAGCAGAATGAAATTTTAAAAGACTGACCAGATTTATTTTGAAGTCATCTTGATTTGTGTTCTCTAAAAGGCTCCCAATGACATGGATTTTTTTTTCTCCTCCTATCTTCTACCAAAAGGACTGTGAATTATTCCTTAATTTTCCTTCCAGTCTTCCTTCTGGTTTGTCCCCTCGAACTTGTTCCACAGAGTTTTCCTTCCGCCTAAGTACTGCAACTTCTTTCTTTCATGATGCAACCAGCTACTTATACTGAATTGAATTAAGATTAGTAAATGATACTGTTTAATGTTCTTATAAATGTGTAAAATTTTATCTGTGAAAATAATACAGTTTCACTGATCAGAGGAATTTATCTTCTAGTACCAGGAACTCTCTGATTTGTGTGTGACAGAAGTCCACAAAACAGATCAAAGTGCTGTTTTGTTCAGAATGCTTGAATGGATCTTTCTGCACGAGAAAAGAAAGGAAAAAAAAAATAGAAAAAGGATCTGTTTTCAGCTAACTGTATTTCAGCAATCATAGTCCTTTGATATTAATCTGGATGCTCAGGCTCTCCAGCAACAGAGCAATCCCCTTTGAGGATCTAACTGTCCTCATAACACAAATGCTCCATTTATTTTTGTTTGGTTTTAGCCTCTGAAACAAAAGCTAGGCTAGAAAGCCCTTGCTAGAAAGAAAATTCCTGCTGGAGAGGGACTGGTAATAAACAGTGTCTCATTAAGTTTCCCCAAGACTTTCATCTTGCAGTTACTAGTGGAAAACTCAAAACAGGTCACAACTCTCCTACGCGCAAGCCTTTAAAAGTGTAATCCATTTATAAAAAGGACTTGGTTACTTCTACTTTAATGTGGGAACTCTCTTTGTCTCACAACCTGTGAGTCTGCTTTCCATCTATTTGTATGCTTCTCTCTGAAAGGGTGAGACCAGTTTAATGGTGAATGAGTGTTCTTGTCAGGCTTTCCAGTTGCTGAGCACTCCTAAACGCAAAGCAAGATGATGAACAGATGGAAGTTTAGGTCTGCTATATGAAGGTTAGTACTCTGGCCTGATGATATTGGATGGACTGGAATAATTAGTGCAACAAACAAACAAAAATAGCCCAGTTGTACTTTAACTTTGTTGGAACCAGAATGGTTGTGCCATCAATGTGACTCATCTGGTGATGTGATAAGAATAAACAGTCATGTCAATATGGAATATGTTATACCTGACAGGCACGTAAAAGAAGATAAAGTTCACATTTGGTAGATGCTATTAGTAAATCCTCACAGGCACCATTTAGCCAATCCCCTGCCATATGGCTTCCTGTCCTACTGCCTGAACTGAGTGAGAATTTTGACTGTTCATTGCTGGAGAGAGGAAAGGCATAAGCCAAGACAGGGCTATCTCTTCCCTGTCTTCATTCTCTCACCTTCCTCCAAATTTTATAGCATGCCTTTCAGCTCACCTGTCAAATTCCTGTTATTTTTATCTTTCATGTTTATATAGATAAGGTGTGTAATCCATCTCTGCTACTGGAAAATAAGATGCTACTCATCTCTGGGTAAGTAGGTCAAATTTGGATTTTTATGACCACTGACAATCTCTTCATGGCTCTGTTGTTGTACTCCTGTCAGCTGCAATGCACGTGTGGAAGCACTCAAGGTAACATTAAAGATAGATGGGATAATCACTGCAACCTGCTGCTGCACTGAGATGTAGTGCCACTGCCTTCTCAGTGCAGGTCAGCTTCCAGTGGGCACACAAAGCAGCATTTATGTCTTTGATCTCAGGTTTGAATGAGAAAGTATTGAGGCTGAATGACCTGTCTGCCCAATCTCCCCCCTTATCCTGGAGAGAAGGAAAGCTTGGTTTGCTGTAAATCTGAGTTTTCCATCTTCAGGAAAATCAGTCCAATGCCTTGCAAGACAAATAAGAGCTCTGTGGAAGTACATGAAGTAAATACACTTCATAAAGTACAGAAAATAAATTAAATGCATTATTAATGGCTGGTTTTGGCCTCATGGGTGACGTGTTTTGCACTTTCTTCTTTCTTGAGGAAAAGGGAAAAAGTTACCATGTAACAAATAATTTGTTTCCTATTTATAGTAATAATAGTTATAAGTTTCTTAGACTACTAATATTTTTCTTTCCTTTTAATGTAAATACTGTATTACACATGTGGTTGTCTACCAGGTGTTAATAGTCATATTTTTTAACAAAGGTGTAACAAGGATAATGATGGAAAAAAATACACAGAAGGAAACCAAATACAGTGTGCCATCTATTACAAATTTTTGAGTCTCAGGTGTCAATTGTTGCTGGTCTTACTCATTGTAGACATATTTTCCTATTTTAAATACTCCTAAAATACTCAAAGTTCCCTAAAACTTACTTATTTTTGGAGCTGAAAGAAGAGCCCCAGCCAGTTATTTTGTATTCCTATAGCAAGAGGGAAACTTATCAAGGAGTCTAGAAAAGGTGATGGTCTTAGAATTATAAACACTAGTATAGTAAATATTGTTAGTAAATAAATGCCATTTTTCTCTACCAAATATGGTTCTAAATATTTCTAATTTTCAGTTATATTTAATTTGGGCCATTTAAAATAACTGTGTGCACCTTGGTCTAGTGAGAGCGGAATGTGGAAGAGAAATCAGGCTAAATAAATATTGAGACAGAGAAAAGTAATTAATAGTACTCTGCTAAAAAAAAGTTAGAAAAGGTAAGAGAAGCATCTAAAGAAACTATTACTCAGCTTAACACATCAGGACATGAATTTCCTTTCATTTGACATATTTTCTGGCAGCAAATGGCAGCTATTGGCATTAATAATCCTTAATAGGATATTAGCTTGGGTGAAAATCATTTTCCATGAAAAATTGGTAATTCTATTCCTAAAATTCATCAGAGACAACCTGCATCTTCTGGAAACAATGCAAAATAATCTCTGACACTAAAATTTATGATTAAAAATTAATTAACAGTTCAAGATCAAGTAGTTGAACTTCATTCTTATGTAAAAAAAATTTGCAGTACATTTACTATTCTATTCACATAGTATGTTTAAAGTTTTCTCTTCTGTTAATTGTCTGTGACTTAAAGCATGGAAGTGACTGTCAATTTTTTAATTTTCTTCTTAAATCACTGATGTGTTTCTTTGAACTACTGCTATTCAACAGAAGTGAATCAGGGAGTGATTAAGAGAGGTTCCCCTTGGTATTTCATAGGAATGGCTGAAGTGTCTTATCAAAAGTAAGCTACAGTACATAAATTAGGAGTAATCATGTACTCCTCAGTGAAGCTGCATATTAAATAAGATCAGATTCTAAATGTACAGGGAAACAGACAAGGAAATGGCTACAAATCAGACTTCATTTTAAGGAAAGAAACAGTGAATGTAGTATCTATGTAGAGCTCTCTTAACTACAGATTAAAAAAATCAGAAAAAATAGTAGAACCTTTTGAAATTCAACAAAAGCAAATGCAAGGCCTTCACCTTGGGAGGAATAACCCCATGCACCAGCACAGGCTCGGGGCTGACGTGCTGGAAAGCGGCTCTGCAGAGAAGGACCTGGAGGTCCTGGTGGACAAGGAGCTGTCCATGAGCCAGCAGTGGCCAAGAGATCATGAGTGTCCTGAGGTGCATTAGGAAGAGCACTGCCAGCAGTTGAAGAGTGGTGATCCTGCCCCTCTGCTCTGCCCTGGTGAGGCACATCTGAAGTGCTGTGTCCAGTTCTGGGCTCCTCAGGACCAGAGGGACATGGGGGTTCTGGAGCGGGTCCAGCAAAGGACTACGAAGGTGAGCAGGGGCCTGGGGCACCTCACTCCCAAGGAGAGGCTGAGGGAGCTGGGCCTGTTCAGCCTGGACAGGACTCAGAGGGGACCTCATCAGTGTCAGTAAATGTCTGAGGGGAGGCTGTCAGGGGGATGGATCCAGGCTCTGCTCAGCACTGCCCAGCAGGACAGGGGGCAGTGGGCAGAAACTGATGCACAGGAAGTTCCACATGAACACAGGGAAGAACTTCATTGTGAGGGTGCCTGGGCACTGGGACAGGTTGCCCAGAGAGGCTGTGGAGTCTCCTTCTCTAGAGATACTCAAAAGCTGGCTACAAGCCACTACAATCCCAGTAGTGTGCTCTAGGGCACCCTGCTTGAGCAGGCAGGCTGACCACAGGAGGAGATGACCTCCAGTGGTCCCTTCCAGCCTTACCCATTCTGTGATCCATAGTGGACTTGGCAATGTGTTTACTGGTTTGCTACAAAGGAATGGTGCATCTTCAGTGTTATGTACAGAAAATGCTGGTAAATACTTTTCATAGTGCCATAGAATTGTAGAATGGTTTGCATTGGAAGGGACCTTTAAGATCATATAGTTCCAAACCCCCCTGCCATGGGCAGGGACACCTCCCACTAGACCAGGTCAGAGCCCCATCGAACCCGGCCTTAAACACTGCCAGGGTTGGGGCAGTTAGTAACTTTTTCTCTCACAATACTCTCCAGAGGGCTTTCTTCCCTCCTAAATCGTTTTAGACAGGCTTGTCTTAAAATACATTCTGCTGTTAGGTGAGGGTTCCCTCTTATGGAGACTGTGAGCACACAGTCCTGGTGATTCCGAGGCTTTTTAGTGGGCTTAGTAGACTTGGTTTATTTTACAAAACAGCACGGTAGGCACAATAACTACAGCAGGCAGACAATTAACAAAATGTTTAATTTAGAAAACAGAGACTTCCATTGAAGTAATCACTTTGTTTCTTCATAGTATGGTCCTTTGAAAATCTCTCTCTTTATGGAAGTTTTGCTTTTGATTTCAATAAAAATTAAATTTCTCTTTCAATTTCAGGTATAAATTGTGCAAGTACAATTAAAACTGGTGGAGGCAAAAAATTGTCAAAATATAGGGAAAAAGACAGTAAATATGAATGGTTAGGTTGAGACTTGATTTAAATAAAAAATTTTGAAAAGCACCTAATCCCCACCCACGTTAATTTTCAATATTAATTTATTAGCACTTATTTAGGTTTTAAGAGAGAATACAGATATACATTTCATATATGTGAAGTATATCCAGCTTCATCTGCATTACTATGTGTGTTTTCATATTGGAAAATGAGAAATGCTTACATTGATGTGTCTGTGAAATGGAGATTTCTACAAACTCATTTTATGAGTAGAAATATTCTCTTAATTATGTAGTAAAAAATATTTATTATTAAATACATATTTCTTTGTTTTCTTTCTACTCTAAAAGTGCTTATAAAATGGCAGTTAAAATGCTGGTTTTTCTGGTCTTTTATATGCCATCCTCTCAGAGGTAACAGATGTCACAGACATACACAGCAAAAAAAGCAGAAGATTTTTCTTCTGGACATATCAGGATGTGACTGGAAAGATACATGCAAAATCCATGTTATATCCAGGTGTGAGATTTGATGCTCGCCTTAAGGACAAACTAATCAGCTGTGATACTGAAATACTGTATTAATATTTCTATTAATATTAAAAATGAAACAGAATTATTTAGATATTAGTGTGCAAATGAATTGCTTACCCAAACAAAAGGTTTAAACAAAATATAATCTTCTGCAAAATACACTTTTCCATCCACTTTGCCTCATCTTGTTCTATTGTGAAATGGCAAAATAATGTGTTTCAAAAGTAAAATCAATAATCAAATGTTGCAAGCATCAAGCTATCCAGTGATGTTTTGCACTAAATCCTTGGTTTGATCTCTCTACCGTGTTGGCTTAGTCACTCATACTGAAACCAAACACCAAGCAATAGAAAAGATGTTTCAAAGTACTAATTTTCTTTAAAATTTCCTATAGTCAACAAGAAGTCAAGAAGTTCAATTCAGCCTTCTGTAAACAAGGTGCGGCAGTTCCAGTAAAATAAGACAGATAAACCAATATGCAAATTCTTGAGCAGGAAGTTGGAGACCACTATTGGTGGGCAGGTGAAAGAGTGGTAGCAGTACATTGATTCCCTTAATTCAAACCTTTGTCTTGAAACAGTGTTTTCTGTGCATCCTCTGAGGCCACTGACACTGCAGCCAGTGAGACCTTTCAGATACTGCTTCTAGGGTGCTTTGGAATGGGGGCACTACAGGAAAATTTGTAATTGGAAATTTTGACTGCTGCTTATTTTTTCATTTTTTTGTTTTTTACAGTTAGAGAATTTCATAGCCACATTCTGATTCATTAGCAGATTTTAAAATATCTTAATACGTCACTGATAATAGTCCACTATTCCTTTAGTTCAAGCCAGTGGTAAATATACTGTGGAGGAGCAGAGGAATCACATGGAGCAACACATTCCTTTCTGCAATTAATAAGCAGTTGGGTGAAACAGCACTTCAGAACACTGCGCTTTTGGCTTTATGGCTAATTATCTACATACTATGTATTTTGGGACATATATTGTCTATAATAATATTGACTCATTTCATTGAGAAACATCTTGCAAATGGCTTATCTTAAAATACAGAATATGTGGTAAAGGAAAGTCAGGAGAAGATAGACAATGTAATGCCAGAAAGAAACACCTAACTGGACAATATCAGTAGTGAAGTCTGATGGTACAATTTTAATAGAAAAAATTAAAGCTACTAATTAAGAGGAAAGGAAGATTAAAATAAATACATGTTAAAAAATGCCAATGATTTTTTTTTTTTTGACTGTTGAGGAAGTTGCTGATCTTGAAGCACTGCAGAGACATCAGTGAAGCAGTCCTGAGACAGCAATATTTCATTACTGACAGAAAGAAGGATTGCTGGAGAGGAAAATAGAATCATTTTAATTTCCCAGATATCCAATCCTTGTGATGAGACCATGACATTAATACAAGCACTGTGACTTTAACATGGCCAAATGCCAAGCCAAGACATTCTGAAACCAATTATTGACCGTCTCCTTGCTGATCATGGTCATGAATAAAAAGTTAGCAGATTACATGGTATAATGTTCTTCAGTGGGCAGAGGGTGTTCTGTTATTCAGGATGATCTATTGTAAGCAGCTAAGTAGAAAAGGAACTAGAGGACTAAACATGCCAAAAACTGTGTCTTAGCTTTTGGAGAAAAGATGCTGTTAACAACTGCAGTGATTTCCATCCTGTAAATACTTCTATATGGGTAATTTATATCAAGATAGGTATTAGACATTTTTCTTCCAATATCTTTATATTCAGAACGTTTGTATCCATGCTTTACTTCTCTCATATATAGGATTAATGAGATTATAAATAGTGTCATCACTGTTCTGCTTCAGGTGGCAGTGCAGCTGTTGAGGTATGTACTGATTACAAAGCCATATCCACTTTGAACACTGAGTGGCGCTATCATATTAAACATTGCAATTCACTCTTCCTTGGAAACAGGTTGTACCACCTGATAAACCCCATTACTTTTCACTTATTAGATTGCAGTTACAGTTATGGTCCTAGTAATAATGGTGGTTTCACTGATTATTATTATTATTATTATTATTATTATTATTATTATTATTATTATTATTATTATTATTTTGTGCATCACTGAAACTTTGTGAAATCAGAGACCAAATAAGTAAAGTAGCTGTAGTGTACTCAATTGTCTGTGCAATTCTAGCATTGAGTAATTGCAGCCAAGTAATGAATTGCAGTAGATGTTTTTATATAAACAGATGAAAAACAGGACTTCTGTGTAGGGATGCTTTTGAATTACCTATTTCAATTTAATATAACAAATTACATATTTAGTATTAATTTAGCATTCTGTGTCGTAAAAAAATCTATTGGTTGTATAATGCATATTCATTTTAAAAGCACTGTCATTATTTGCTGACTATATTCATTCTAAGGAATATCACAGGGCTGTATGTCCCTAAGACAGGCATGACTATTCCAGTAATATATAAGGAGATATTACAGATTTCAACATAGACAAGACATTCAGAAAGTAGGTGCACATCATCACTAAAATGTGGAAATGATGAAGAGAAGAAAAAATTTGGAAATAACATTGAAAAAGGGGGAAACTCCCTTTATGTAAATTGAGTTTTGGGAGATGATGAAAAAATAAAATTTTCCTCTGCATTTGATCTCTTTCAGTTTAATATTCAATTTTAAATGCTTGCAGAAATCAAAAGGATTTCATTTGTAGTCACCGAAATCAGGTGTCTCCTGTACTAAGTTACAGCTTCTTAAAATATATATTATCAAATAGTGTTACAATAACAATACTGCAAGGAATGATTTTTGGTTTTAATTTAAATGCATGTACTCAAGGAGCTGGTTTCTTGCAGCCAGTCTGGAATAATATGGATACTGTTTCAAGCACGTTCCATATGGCTGCGTGCTGCTACTAAATCAGGTAATGGGAAAATGGCTTAAGTGTGCTATAGAAACTTGTGAGCAGCTGCCTCTGTTAAAATAATAGAAGTGAAGAGGAAAAGGACTTCTTAGCATCTCCTCCTCCCTGTCATGGTATGCTAGTGCTGCATCAAGAAAACTGAGGTTTTGGGCAAGAAAACGTGAGCACAGAAATCAGATCACATAAGAACATTTTCAAATGTGCTTATGAGCTTTGATAATTTATTTTCTAAAAGAGGTGAAGATTTATTTCTAAAGATTGGGAAAACAATTGAAATTACAGAATAGGCGTTCTGTTTTGACAGATATGGTATATATGGAATTTTCATATTTTGTTGTCAAAACTATATTGTGTTACCCTTCCCTGCTCTGCAGCAGTAGGGAATTCAAGGTATTTCCAGTGACTTTTATGGTCTTACGCTATGACCACAGATAAAGCCTACAGCTGTGACCTATTTATACAGCCCTCAAGGTGCACCAAAGCTTTATGAACATTTGAACAAGGGAATCGATGCAGACAATGTGGCCAGGCCACAGCAGGAGGCCTTCAGGAATAAGGAAGCACCGATTGTGAAAAGTGCTGGGAAGCAGTGGTAAGCTGGCATTTCACCTTAGGGACGAAGCATTTTAACTTAGGCTTAGCTGTGGCTTTAGTTGCAGCTAGTGATCTGTAAGGGGCTTAGATACACATTGTAAGAATGATGCTCTGTGGCTCTTACGCTTAGTGCTCATCAGGTGCCAATTTCCCCATAAAATCTGCACGGAATTATTCTGTTGTCCACATCCAAAAGACAGCGGGACATATTTATTCACTAAACAAGAACATAACTCCTCAGAGACACTTCATGGAGTAATGTATCACATAAAACACCTGTTCTCTCACTGAGCTGCAAACTAGCTTGTTTTTCATTGCAGGTTTCAAAGAGAGATTCATAATTAGAGTTAGTCATCAGTAGAAAAAACACACACATAAATGCTTGTAAAAGCTCAAATGTAGTATATTACTACCTTGAATTACAGCCAAGGACAACATGACTTCCTCTCTGAAGCCCGTTCTCTGCGCGCTCCCCGCGCTTTTCCCGCGCGCTCCCCGCGCGCTCCCCGCGCTTTCCCCGCGCTTTCCCCGCGCGCTCCCCGCGCTTTCCCCGCGCGCTCCCCGCGCGCTCCTCGCTCCCGGCCGGGCGGTGCCCGCGGTCCCCGCCAGGGGGCGCTGCGGCGGCGGCGGGCGCGGCCGCTCTGGGCGGGGCCGGGCGGGGCTCTCCGGGCGCGGAGCCGAGCGGAGCGGAGCGGCTGGACAGACGGACAGACGGACGGACAGACAGAGAGACGGCACCTACCTGTGGCATGGGAGAGGTGAGTGGGGCCTTCCCCGGCGGGTTCAGGGGTCTTGCCCGGACTTGGGTCTATCTAAGCTGCCTGGACTCTCCCTGGAGGTGGGCTGGAGCACTGGAGTAACAGTAGGTGGGGTATTCCGTTGAGTCTCTCGTCTCTTCGCTTTTCTCTTTCCCATCCCCGCGGTATCGGAGCTTTCTCTTTTTTCTCTCTCTCGCTCTTTTTTTCTTTTTCTTCCCCCCCCCCCCCCCCTTATATTTATTTATGTATTTATTTACCTGGCATTAGCATTTGGGGAGGTGTTTTACCAACAAGTTTCAGGTTCTCCTCCAGCTTGTTAAGTTCTCTCCTGTGCACCCACCAAGTGAAAAGAAAATTCTGTGCGGTCCCACTTGGTACCTCTGCCGTAACAAAGAAAACATATTCTTCCTAATTTACTGTGAAATGTAGTTTGCTGATGTGTAGGTGGAGCAGGGTGAGCTCTAGATGGAGGATTTTCCTCTGTGTCATCATGTCCCCTTGGTTGCTAAGCAGTGGTGACCACATCTGTGGAAAGATGGAAGAAGCACAGAGGAGAGAGCAACAGGAGAAGCCAGGAAGAACAGCAGAATCTCCTCTCATGCACCCTTATCTGCTGGGTATTCTTGTAGAGAATTAACACCAATGCATTAATCTTTCTTATGCACCTGTTTCATTAACTCTAAACTTCTGGCATTCCAGCTTTCAATTAAGGTGCAGGAAAGTTATTTTGGTCAACCAAATTGGTTTGTCATGACTTTTATACAAAGAGAAGACTTTTATACAGAGAGGTCGTTTATAGAAGTGCGCTATGTGCTTCCCATAAGTGGCACTGCTTCAGCCTCAAAAAAAAAAAGTCTTGATAGAAAAAAAAACATTGTGGGAACAATCCTTACATGAAAGTGTGTGGCGATTTATGAATAGGAAGCTTTTAGTCACAACAGAAGCTTTCCCCCTTTCCCCCTTTCCCCATTTACCCTTCCTTGTGTAAAATCAGATTTTGTTGTTTAACTTGAGGACTCCTATGTATTTAAGATTTCTTTGTTCACCAAAATATCTCAGTTTCTCGGTTGTAATAAAAAACCTTCTAGTCTGAATGGGATGTAAAAAGTGAAATTAAGTTGTGGAAGGGTAGATTTAATGTTGTTTTTCTCAGTTGAACTTGTTGAGCTTGAGCAAATATGTGCATTGGATTTTTTAACAACAACAACAAAAGCAACATAAAAAACCAAAAGAAGGACCCAACCAACCAAAAAAAAAACCCAAAACAACAAAAATCAAAGAAAACCCCCAAATGAAAACAAAACCACCCACCAACCACGCCCCCCCCCCCCCCCCCAAAACTGTGGTACTATATGACATGTTTGTATAGCACCACACCATTAAGGTGTGAATTGTCATATGGAATGAAAGGCAGTTCTGACACTGCCATTTTCATGTCAGTTGTATGTGTGTCTAAACATTTTTCAGGTTTTAAGTGGCCCAAAGATTTACTTTTGTTACAATCTGCTCAGTTGCTGTGTTGTTGTTGCTGTTTGCCAAACACAGCTGTTGTAGGCAAATAGGAGGAATCGATCCTGTGTGCTGGCTCTGATCTCACTGTGAGAGACACAGCAGCCTCTTGGCTGGTCCTGATGGAAAAGGGTGTGTCAGGGTGGGAAAGCAGAGCTCTTGTGTGCATCACACAGAGAGATTCGGGATGGTCAGAGGTGTGTACAAGATGCTGCAAGATCTGCCAAGGGCCATGTTGGCCATTAGCCAGTCCAAGGGCTTTCATGTCACCCACCACTTCACCCCCACTCCTCTGTGTTGAGAGTTCAAGACGAAGGTTTCATGTAGGCTCTTGTTACTTTCTTCTTTCTTATCTATATTTAAAAATACTGTGTTTTTTAACTGGCCATCGAAAGGTGTATTTAGCTAAAGTCTATACAAGTGCAGACTGCAGACTTAATGAAAATACAAGTTCTGTGTAAACCTTAGGCTTTGATAATTTTATATTATTCCTAAGAGATACAAAAGCAAACATTGCCCTTTCCATATTTAAAATATTATTCAGTATTTGCAGATGAAATTCAACAGAGAGAAATGGAAGTTGGTAAATTGGGTTGTTGATTTTAAAACTGCACACGTGAAAAGAAATGCTAAGTGCAGATAAATAATATAAGACATGAACAATTTTATGGGTTTTTAATCAGATTTTGTTAGCCTAAGGTTTTATTACCAGCAGTACAATGTGATATTGACAGCTTTTGCCTTCAATATTTTATTGTAAGACTTGTTGCTCTTATTTGAGGCAAAGATGCAGCTTTGAAGTAATGTTGAAAAACACTTTGTTTTTCTTCATGTAAGTAAATATAATTTATTGTTAATACATACTCACTACGAATAAGCAGTGCCAGCATATAGAAGACATTCCATCTTATTCCAGTCCAAAGAAAAATAATGTTTCTGGACCTAATCCTTCAAGAATATGTGTCCTCGTTTAATTAGTTTATAGGGACACTGAGCTGGGTGCCTTCTGCAGCATGTCCTTTGGGTCTGCACAAGTGCATGTAATCCAGAACACATGGAGACAGAACTGGTATAATTTAATCTTCAAAAATGTTTTCTTTTCCTGTTGAAATAAATTGTAAACTCAGCCCAGGACAAGGATGTATTTATCAATAATAATCACAGATGTCATGCTCCTTAGAGAGGGTTGAGTCATCCCTAATGATGAGTGATTGCACTGGCTGAAGCACTTGTGCTCAAAGCACACTGCTACCAGGGCAGATTTTCCATTAATTGTCTTGTTCCTCTTGTTAAGGTTTCTGTCACCATTAACTAGTTGATTTCTAGATGGGAGATTAACTCTTTCTCAGATTTTTAAGTACAGGTTGCATTTTCTCCTGTGATGCAATAAGTTCAGTATAGTTTTCTTAAAGCTGTGGAAAAAATCCATTTTAGAAGTTCAGTATCAAAGCAGAAGTTTAAAAGAAAAATTAAGTCATCTTGTATGCAGTTGTTTTGTACTAGACAAAGTCCCTCCCCTCAACAGAAATTTGAATGTATTTTCATATGTGAAAAGATAGATTTAATACAGTTATTTCCGTAGAAGTTCTGTAATGTTTTCTATGAGGACTGGGCTCTCTGAAAATCTCACCATGAAATTTTCTTGCCTACAATTTAATATGTTAAATAAGGAAGAACAGCAACAATGCTCCAGCAGGCCTCTTTTGTGCACTTTTGTGACGTATTTGTGACATACATTAAATGGGATTCCCTTCTGTAGCTAAAGCTTTAATTGATTCTTGGGTTATTGCTGTGTTGATGAAACCAGTGATGTATAGATCGAGGCCTGGGATTTTTTTTAGCTTGAAATGATAGCTTTCTCAGATGATGCATATGCAGAATTATCATCCAGTATTATCCTGTATGTTTGGGTTTAAAAGGCTTATTTGAAGTTGCCATAGCTTAGTGGGGCCTGAGTGGCCAAGAGACCTAAAGTGTCTCTCTGTGCCCTTGCAGTGTTACCTGCTGCTGCAGTGGGGCTGGAGCAATGTTCTCTAGCAGCTGTGTGTGTGCTGGGGCCCCTCAGCGCTGGTGCTGTGCACAGGTACTTGCCAGCATACAGAGATGATGCCACTTATGCTGCACACAAAGCAGGAGCTGGCAGGTCATAGCTAGCTTTTGATTGTTTTGGGTGCTCCCAAGACCCCACCAAGTTCTGGGACAAAGCAGGCAACCCCTTTGTGTTAGACTCCCTGTTTGACTTTGTGTCTGGACAACTGTGATTCACTGACCACATTATCCTGGTGTGAAAATGAGTAGATAATCATTGATGGTATATTACAGAGGAGAAATAACCGAATACAAGCACAATCTTGGCGCTCACTTTGATTTAAAGTGCATGTAACTTTACAAGGCTTTTATAGATACTGATTTGCCTTGCTACAGTATCATTGATAAGGGTTTTTTGTGCCTTAAGTGTGAAATATAAAATCCTACTGTGTTCATTATTATATCTCCAGGTTTCCTGAATGTATAATATATGTCTTAAAATATTTACAACATCCCTGGGAAGTATTTTGCCTGACTATTTTTACTGTGTATAAAAAAATTATATACCAGGGGTTAGGCTATTACAGGTTGTATAAAGGTTGCATCTTCCCTTAACTCCTACATTTGCTGTATTTCTTTTCTTTCCACAATTTCTTTAGTAATTCTTGACTGTTTCACACCTCACCTCCCTTACCATAGTCACCCTTTCCTTCTGATATATCCACCCCCACCCCAACTGCCTCCAACCACTGCACTGATTTCCCTCCCAGGTGAGACACAGTTTTTCTGTTCTCATGCTCCATGTGTAGAAGAAATGTTTGATCAGGCAGCAGCCAGGAAGGAGCTTTTTGTTTCTAGTATCCAAATAATTAATGTGAATAATCTTCTTGACCTGGCTTGCTCAGCTAGCATGCAAATTCTTTGTAATAATGAGAAATGTGCCTTCTGAGCAGCTGGGCAGCCAGTGAGGAAATGTTTATTTTGAAGGTGTGCCACCTCGTTGGGACCTGTGCTTCTTTTCCCTTAATCTGTCGGTGGCTTCTCTGGGACCTGCTGCCTGGGAGCTGCACATTTGCTCAGCATTGAGATTGTGGTTGTTCAACAAGAGGTGTGTTTTTATGTGCTCAGCTTTTGTATCTCCACTCTGATTCTGTCTGGGAACCCTTCTCTTACACCAAGGTTTACATTCAAGAGAAAAATTCAAAGGAAATTAAATAAATTAAATTACTTGAAAATATGCAGTACTTTCAGTGTCAGTAGGATGTATAGCCAGATTAATTGGTACAATAAGAGAGAGAAGAAAGCATTTAGAATGTGTTCTTCTACAATTTGTTTATAAAAGCTCTGCAGCATTCTGTTGAAAAAAAAACCCTGATTTGCTATTTGTTTTATTCATCTGGTGCACTGGGTGTTTTAAAGTCTTAAGGTTTTTTCCTACCTAGATAGTTGGTGGGGGAAAGAGAGGGTCATTATCTGAGAGCTGAATTACTGGATGGAGTATTTCTAGTATTGATTTGTCTTTGATTACATACAGGCCAACCAAGGCAGGAGGAAGGAGGGGGGGATGGTTTGAACAGCTGGCACAGTGAAGTGGTACTTAATGAGGAAAATAAAGTGAAGGCACTACTTAGACAAATGTGTCCATAGAACGACCAGTGGAGACAAAGGGACTTCATTTTTAGAATCTCCTCATATTAAGTGTGGCATGAAGGTGACTGCTTTCCATAGAAATCCATCAAAATCTGAGAGGTCTTTATGACAATAGGGACCTCAGGTTCAGCAGTCAGAGGGATCTCATCCAGGAATAGAGCCCCTTACTGGCTAGGATATATCAGTTTTCATGGTGTAGTTTTTTGTTCTTCTATCCCAGTCAAAAGACAGTTTCTTTTCTGTTACAGTATTTCTGCTTTGGGAGTTGTACTCCAGCTTTTGTGTAGTGGTGGTACTGACTTGTGTTGAACTTCTGTTGATCTCCTGGTCTGTCTTAGAGGATATAAGAGTGAAGCTTGCTTTACCTCTCCCTGCAGACAATCCTGTTAGGTACTAATGGTCTTGATCAATACAGCCTGGATTTCTTCCATAGTCTACTCAAGAGATTTCCAGGCATGTAAATACATGACATAGTGGACTTCTGTGTTAGATGATTTTGAGTTCTGTATTATATACCACTTCCATTAAGAAAAATATATTAATTAACTTACATTTGGATTCAGATCCTATTTCTTGAAGCTTATTTTTCTGTTTGTAGGTTAACTGATGTATTTTTAAGGAGTTACTACATTTTCCCTTGTTAAAAAGATTATACAGGTCTTTTTATAAACAGAGCTCTTGACTTACTCTCAAGTTACTCACTTCATTAATAATATGACCCTCAGTTTTGGTGGGAAAATTTACTTTAAATCTGGACTGATGCCTTGCACAACTTTTAAAGAATTTATAAGGATGTAAAACCAATGAGAATTTTTATGATAATTTTCCTTTACAGTCTTAATGATTTAAATTCTATTTTATGTCTTTCAAGTGATCAATTTTCAGTTCTTTTTGTAAGGCAAAGACTGTCATAATCAAGAAGAGATTTAAGATGTTTTAGAGATAATATTTGATAATACTTTGTAGAAGTTTCTGTGGTCTAATAAATATTATTTTTTAAATTAGATTTTATAAATTTAATGAGAGTCCTTTTGACTTGGGTACCTAACATTCATGATCACCTATTTTTTCTTTCTTTCCTTGATTCTCCTTCCATCTGGTCACTGGAGGCATATTTTATTTTTTTATCTTGTTAAATCTTTGTACTGTCACTAAATTCAATCAGAGCTCTCTCCTTCTTTGTAGTGAAGATACTACTTCATGAATGATGAAAAAGAACAAAATTACAGCCTTCAGAAAATAATAAGGATGATCTTCACGTTTTTCTGTTAAAAATCTGTTCTCAGTCAGATTGAGGGCAATGTTCCTCCCATCTTTGGGCAAGTGTGTGAAATGATAGTAGCGTAGTATATTGCAAATAATTTGAGAGATGTAAATGTATTTACCAGCAAATCAACTGGGCACAAAATCCTTTTTTCATGTTTTTTGCATCATGGCGATGTGTGCTCGCTGGTATCCTTTGATGGAGATGGGTGTCTAATTGAAGAAGTCTCTAGTAATTGTTTTTCCAGAAATGGTGTTTTAGTGCCATTCCTCTTGCTTCTTTTACATTGTGAATTTTCTGGCTCTTTTCTAAAGGTTGTGGCATTATGTTTATAATGGGTATGTATTTGCTTCTAGTTTTAGAAAGTTGTACATGAATTTGAAGATATTAATTGCTTTTGTTTTCTTAAACTCATAGAGCTGTGTCTTTGGCTAAGCTGAAAAGAGTGATGTACACTTCTGGAAATCTAAGAGATGCAAAGAAGTGAAGGGGAAGGAATGCAGGCACAGACTAATAGGATATTCCCCTCTCCTGATGCATACTTGATTAAATTATTTATTCCTACTCTGTGACTGGGAAGGATG